>NW_027636213.1:448876-506274 GCF_903797595.1 Erithacus rubecula
GCAGACAGCCAGCAGGGGACCACCTACCAAAATACTGGGAAGAAACAGCACCCAGCAACAATTTCACTACAAGATGGACTGATCTTCTAGTTAGCTTCAAAGCAATACATGGACTTGCTTACTTTCAAAGCCTGTCCAATTTTCAATTAAAAATAGAAAAATAACTCCTCTCCACATGCATCATTTTTCTTAAGCCTTGTCTATGTCTTCAGCTTTTCTTATTTGACTTACAGGATAATGAAATTGAGATGGGATTTCAAGGCAGGTGCTGGACAAGGTATGGGAAGTATGTGTTGTTTTAGAATCCTCAATATCAGCAGACAATTTGCTAAAGTTGAATTCTTTTTTTTTTTTCCAAGCAAGAACCACCTAGTGTTTTTATCTTCCCTGGTGTTTCCAAGGAAAACACTATTAGCTTTCTAGGCATACAGTTCCTGGCTATTGGAATATATACACTTGGCAAACAATGTAATTTTAAGAACAATCTGCTGAAGCAGTATTTTATTTTTTAAGATATTTTATTTAACTACTTGCTTTAAGAAGGAAAAGTGTTTCAAATCACAATTTTGCCCTCCTTTATCCTTATTCAACAGCGTGGATCTTTGAGTGCATGGGCAAGTGGTTAAACTGAATGTGGCACATATTTGCTGTTACTGCTGAATGTATCTTCTGATATATTGCCAATTTTCTGAGAAAAAGTTAGAATCAAAAGATGTTGCTAAGAAAACTAACAAACATGATTTCTTCTTGACTCCCTGAGCACTCAGGTTACTCTTCATCTCATCTATTATTCCTCAGTCTCAGAACACAACAAGCCTAGTCCTGTTACATCTAATTCAACTGCAAGTACCATTTTTACTCAAATAATTTTCACCATTTTCACCCCTTACATCCTTTCAGTTGTGACGTTTTATTAATTTCTTGGTTTTGTTTATTTGTTTTCCTGCAACCATAGGTAACAAATGTTAGTTCATGTGAAATATAAATCAGACAGAAACAGTACATCACCTATGGGGATTCTGGGGTTTTTTTCTTTTTCTGGATAGTTATCAAAGTTAACAGAAATTTCCTTACTTCTCACACCCAAAAACCAGCACAAGCTTCCCCAAATGCAGTTTTGGAAAAGGCATGCATGTTGGACCATAATTACATGTAGGTCAGTGGAATAGCTTCAGTAAAGGGAAAATTAAAGGAGACTACCTGACCAATAGGTTAGCAAAAGGTGAGCATTAATGGGTCAATAGATCAATTTAAGTGCCAAGTGTCCAGAGTAGCTTTCAAGGGTGATAATGGATTTTAGCATCACAGATTTTAATTGTGCACTATAACAGTGATGTTTGAGCCATTATATGACTGAATTATTATGATTTCTGTATCAGCTTGGATGTAAAACTTGACTCTGGACTGAATTGTGTCACTTAAAGGAAATTAAGAAGGAAATTATTTTATACACTCAACAAAATTAAATGTATTCTGCATTCCTGGTGTCACCATTTGCCAACCTAAAACAAATTGTGCACCAAGCTTGCTGTAAAAAACCCATGCACTGGTATAACCCGTGCTGGTATCTTCCAGAGAAGGAGAATCAGGGAGGTCTAGATCCATGTGTTCAGTAAGAGAGAGCAGAGAACAAATGAATCAAGGAAATAAATAAGAAGAGAGAGAGGCAGGCTGAAATAAACACTTTTGCATTGCTTGAGTTATGCTTTCACAAATTCATATGCAGACACAGTAATTCTATGAACAAGTCCTAACTTCTCCCTGCCCCTCCCGAGTGAATGACTAGATCTAAAGTTTAGAACAATAAGACAAAAATCTCCCAAGGCTTAGTGGCTTCATCTGTCATATGGTGACTATACCCCTGATGCACAAAGTTCCTTAATCAATACTTACTTCTCATATTTCTTTTTAAAATTAAAATGCAAGCACCATATCCATAATGCAATATTTCTGAAGCCTAAGACCTAAGACTCTCATCCCAATTAAAATGCAGCAAGCAGATTGGTTTTAACACTCAGTGGCATTCTTTTTCTGGACTCATTCCTTCACAGACCACACAGTTATCAATAATCCATGCACAGAGCAATTAGACCTTTTTCTTGTTTTATGGGTTACAGACTATGCCTGTGCAAGTGTCATAAAATATTCTAAAGCACTACAATGCAACAGAACACATTTAAATCCCTACATTAAGAGTCATTGAATAATTTTGATATTTAATTGCTCTTCTTCTGTCATATGGTTACAGTCTTTTGAGTGAATCACACAATTTCTGAGTCCAGACCAAAGAATGACTGCTATCCAAAGTCATTTTAGGAAGGGGCATTTTTAGCACCTGCAAATTATTAATGTGATGATGAAATAGGACATGGACAACTTTGAGGACCTGCAATTTTCACACAACAAATCAGAACTGAAACAACAGAAAGTGACCTCCACACTTTTTATGGTAGAGAAGCAATGGTTTTGACATATTTTGAAAGACTGATTTCATGTGCTTACAGGATCCTGTGAATGACAAGGGACAGTTGGGCAACTGAAACCAGAGAGAAAACTCTGCTTCAGTGGCCTCACACCAAGACTCACATGGTTCTATTCTGTGCAGAACTTGGAATAAAACTGAGGCAGAGGGAAAGCTACAGAACAGAGATGCACACTTGGCTTTGCCTTTATTATTTAAAGCTAAAATGTCTACAGTGCTTTCTCAGCTCTTGCAGAAATGCTCTTTATAACCTTTAAACATGGACCAGGTTACAAGGAATTATGCAGTAGCTGTAGAGATGCTTTAGGAGACTTTGCAGCAACAACTGAAACTTTGCCCTCCTCTATGCAGAAAAGATTCAATATAGCCTGGGGAATTATATCCAAGGACAGAAATAGAGTGAGAAAATCTTTCTTAATCATTTTCCAAAATAAATTTAGACTGTGAAAGACTAGGAAGAATATTAATCTGTTTGATTCATAAACACTCTTTTTTAAAACAAATTAATTATGCAGCAGAAGCATTTAGCATAAAAATACAAGCTTTGAAATTTGAGTGTAGTGTAGTACAGGGAAATAAAACTGATAGAAGGAGACTGAAGGAGGTTAATGAGAAAAATGTGTGGAAGAGCATAACCATTTGACAACACAAAACATTATGGAGCATGTATTGTTTTTATCACCAAGAATTCCTCAAATAAAAGGCATGGAGAAAACCATCATTCAGAAGTGGGAAAACAGAGGGACTGTAAAAGTGAAATGGAGTTCTGACAAATGATACTGTATAGAATATGGATTCACAGACCAACAAAACAAAACACCCCAGCAGCAGCAAACTAGAATACTGTATATTCCAGCTGAACCATAGGTGTTTCTGCATATTCATCTTGTAAACTGGCACACTTACTTGCCAAGGCTGCTGAACTACTTCTTTTACATCTCAAACCATAAAACCCCCCAGTCCTTTCACAGGAATCACTTAATCAAATGAAGACTGACCAAAAAACATTATTTCATGGTTCACAATACTATCAAGTTACATGCCTAAGAGACACCATTTTAAATCATAAATTATGAGCTAGCAAGTGTATAAAACTAGTACTTGAAGAAATGATAAAAAGACAGAAAACTAATAAAAATGCAGATAGTCCAGAACATACCTAATTTTCCCAATTTTAGAATAGAATAAGCTTGTATTATTAAAGCAAACATGATTTCTATCAAAAACTATGTTTCCCAGAATTGAATACCACTTGTGGTGGCTGCTTGTGATCTCTGTATATGTTTTAGGAGTTCAGTTGGCATTAGCCTGTTTTTCTAAATACAAGCAGGGAAGAACTATAGTTCCTAATGATATGCAGTTCTGTAATTTAATTAGAAACCTTTCGTCTTTCAATATTTTAAATAAAAGCTACGAAAAAAACTCTGTTTTGACACCAGCTCTCCTTAGTAGCAGCATTTCTCAGCACACAATCTGAAAAGGTCAACCTGCCAGAAAACAAGACAGAAAGTAAAAATTAAAGTGAGGGCAAGGAAAATCATCTTCAGATGAAACTGCTCTTGTGCAAAAAGAAAGTGATATTAAGATTCAGCCTGTGAACACATTCCTCAGTCATGAGAGAAAACGTAATTCTTAAAATTCTGTTCACGACATTAGGGACAGAAAATCAACTACAAATTAGATGTTAGCTTGGTTAGTACTCAGATACCATAATTATTACCACAATATTAGGATAACAATCAAATAAACACATTCCAGAAAAACATTTTAATTCATTTACTAGTGTCAGCCATGCTATGCTTTGATTTTATCAATGTATCCTTCTGCAAAAAGGTTAAATTATGTTTTAAACATCATGTAAAATCAGCTCTGACTCACAGCTCAGCAGAGATTCTAAACAGGAGGCAAAGACCCAGTTTTCCTTTCAGAACTTCTCACATATCTATGACCTTTCTGTGGGCAGCTTCAGAAAATGGGGGGAAAGCCATTCCAAAGAACAGCACCAAGGAAATCACACAGTACTAGGGACATTTTCCTGGCATGAGGTTCTTAATAGATTATGAAAAATAACACAGAAGCAATTTCTGTCCACAGAACAGATTTAAAAGGATTTTGTTTCAAGAACAATAAGAGGATGCTCAAAATTTCTTGTGCCGAAAGCTACATTAGGTTCTCAACGTTGAGTAATTGATATCCCTACAATCTAAACTATGGAATAACTATTTCCCCAAAGAGAAAATTTTTGGGATTTGCAACTCATCTCAAAACCTCAGTAAAACAAAATCAGCAGAATTTCCCTAATTCTATGGAACACAATTCCATTGTGTTCTATGACCCTTCAAATACTCATGGAAACAGACTTGTTTTCACTAGAACAGCTGTGAATGAAAATCTGGGATAAAACCCCTAAGAAATGGCAATATACATGAATGTTCCTTTCCACAGCAGCCACAAGCAAACAAGGAGTGGCACTCGTTGGCACAGCCTCTTCTCCATGTACAGGAGAGTGACCGAGGCAGTGCCAGCCATCTCAGAGATGGGCAAGGACAAGAAAGGGTTTGAAGCTGTGCCAAGAGAGGTGTACACTGGACATTAGGAAGAACTGCTGCCCAGAAAGGGGCATGGATATGGGAATGGTGTGCCCCAGGGGGCACTGGTGCAGTCACCGTTGCAGTAGGTGTTCAAGGTAAGCCTGGCCATAGCACTCCAGGCTCAGATCTGCTTGCCGTGGTAACCATGGATCACAGGCTGGAGTTGATCTCCCAGAACTCTTCCAAGCCAGTGCTTGGATTCTGTGACATCACAGCCTCTGGGGCAGCATGGTGCCTGGCAACTGTCCCCAGCCACCGCTGTGCCCCACAGCCTGGGCACACCTTGGCGAGGACAGACGTTCCGAGTGGGTGTGCTGGTGGCAGCTTCCCCAGAGCACCATGGCCGACCCTGTTCCATGGCTCTTCAACTTGGATCTGCTGCTGCTCCTGGGCCATCGTCCCGACCCAACCATCCATCGTGGGTCGGGCACGGTCCTGTATGCGCAGGAGCCGGAGCAGCAGAACAGGGACCCTGAGCCAACCACCCCGTGCAGGGATATGTCGTGGCCGTCCTGGACATGCCTGTTGATGCAGCTGCTGGCCACAGGCACTGTCCTGGGATGGCGCCGCTACCGAGGGCGCTGGAGAGGCTGGAGAAGGGTGAGGGATGGGGGTCAGGCAGGAAGGATGGGCTTGGAGCTCTTGGGCAGCCCTTTGGCCAAGGCCCCATGGCAGAGTGGAGCTGAGCCTCTGGCTGGGAATCAGGCCAGGGCTGAGCTCAGGGACAGCCCCAGGCAGAGGCAGCCAGAGCTCTGCTTGCTGCAGCCTGGCCAGGCCTGGCTCTCTTGCTCAGAGGCCAAAGGCAGCCCAGAGAGGGGCCCTGCTCTGCCCCTCTGGCCCTTCCATCGGGATCCCTGTGCTTTGCCTTGCAGAATCGGCGCCAGAGGCCCCGCAGCTGCTGCCCAGGACAAGGTTGTTCCTCAGAGCTGGTCCAGCTGCTGAGGAACAACCGCACCCTGCTGCAGCAGTGCCTGGAATGCTGCTCCCAGCAGAGGGCCCAGAACAGCAGAGCAGCACAGGGGGCCAGCTGCAGCAGGAGGAGCAGGAGGAGATCCTAAATCTCGCCCAGCGCTGACCTCCAGCTCCAGCACGGCGCGCAGAGCACAGCAGGGAATGGGTGACCCGTGCCAGCCCGGGCACGGCGACATTCCCCATCTTAGGCCTTAGAGACACCCCATCCTTAGCTGTAGCAACCCCCACCACCTTTTCCACAAGAAGCTGAGCTTCCCCTTAGTGTTGCTGTTCTAAATGTTTAAGTAAGTTAGCCATAAGGTTGTTACCCCATAGTCCCCCGTAGTGTAGATTTTTAGAGTAGTAAACTGAATAAAGTTCATGTTCTCTACGCATCCTGTGTTGTTTGCTTGATATTCCATCCAAGAGGGGACACAGAGGGATGGGTTTGAGCAGGAGCTCCAGACTGCCTGCAATGGAGAGCCTGAGTGCAGCAGCAGCATTTGCAGGAGTGCAAATGGAGGGCAGCTGGAAAGAAGATGGTGGGCAGTATTCTCCTGCCTCCATCTTCCAAGGAAGAGTCAAGTCAATCCCTGTCTGTGCTCTGCTGGGAAGGGTCCCTAAAGGCTCCAGGAGGTGTCTGGGTGGCTCCAAAAGGGGCTTGCAGGACCCTGGGGCACCAGGGAAGGAAGAGCATCATCCCAGGAATGCTGTGAGAGATTCCCCAGAGCTGTCCAACCTGGGGCCCGGGCAAGGGATGGATTCAGGCAGGCAAATACATCCAGGGGCTGCCTGGGCTATGGCAGTGAGGCCCAGCCCTGTTTCATATCTTTCTGCTCTTCATTTGTATTTAGTCCTTTTTATTTATCCTCCTGACCTTCACAATGGGATTAGATGTCACTCTCTTACAAGGCAAAACCTTAGTTATTTTATTTCCACTAAACAACCATGTGTATTACCAGCTTAAATGGCTTCTCTCTGACTTACTCTGCATCTTGCATCTATCGCACTTTGATTGACACTAGATAAAGTGTATTTGTCCAGAACCATTTTTTTTCCCCTGCTGTGTCTTTTGCACTCTCAGATCCATAAAAGAACCTGTCACAACTCCCCTCGGGTTGGGCGGATCGTGACACACCTCAACAGCCAGAAGTATCAGATGAATCAAGATGCCATTATCCCCACCCATAAAATTTTGGCTAGAAAGTCAAAGGGTGCTCAGTAAAATACACTCACCCTTCAACAGCCCCTGTTCACCTGTGGGCAAGTCTGACAGACAATAGAAATTGACTGTAGGCTATTGTGCCTTGAATGAAGTGACTCCACTGTGGGAGCTAAGACAGAGTGCTGTGGATTTAATTAGCATAAGCAGCTTGATAACCAAGATGCCTTGGCAAGAGCAAACAGAGCTTTGAAGACTCCATGAAGATTGGATCAAGACTGGTGACAGGAAAGAAGAATGAATCAAGTAGAAATGTTGCAAATGTGTAAGCTTGTCTGCGTGATGTTTAACCCAAACAATGTGGTAAAAGCTTTCCTAAAAATGGTATATAAGCACATGTAGCTGAGAGGAAATTTGGATTCTGATCAGCAGTCAGTAGACCCCCTCTCTCTCCCAGTCGTTGATTCTCCAGTGCTGAGCGCTGCCGTGCCGGACACGCTGGATCTCCAGGAGGAGCTGGAGCCCAAGGCAACAAAGTGGCACCATTGACATTGCCAATGCATTTTTCTCCATTCCTTTGGCAGCAGAGTGCAGGCCTCAGTTTGCTTTCACCTGGAGGGATGTGCAGGACACCTGGAACTGACTGCCCCAGGGGTGGAAACACAGCCCCACCATCTGCCACGGGCTGATCCAGGCTGCACTGGAAAAGGGTAAAGCTCCAAAACATCTGCAATACATCAATAACATCATTGTGTGGGGCAACACAAGGCAATAAAAGTATTTGAGAAAGGAGAGAGGATCATCCAGATTCTGCTGGAGTGTGGTTTCGCCATGGAGAAGAGCAAAGTCAAGGGACCTGCCTGAGAGATCCAGTTCCTGGGAGTAGAGTGGCAAGATGGACAGAGCCAGATCCCCACTGAAATGATCAATGAGATCATCACAGTGTCTCCACCAACCAGCAAGAAGGAAACACAAGCTTTCCTAGGGGCCATAGGTTTGCAGAGAATGCATTCCTGAGTGCAGCCACATTGTGAGCCCTCTCTGCCTGGTCACCCTAAGAAGAACAATTCCAGCTGTGGCCCTGAACAGCAACAAACCTTCACCCAGACCAAGCAGAAAATTGCTCATGCAGTGCCCTTGGCCCAGTCAAGAGGGGACCAGAGGTGAGGAATGTGCTTTACTCTGCAGCCAAGAACAATGGCTTGTCCTGGAGCCTTTAGCAGAAGGTGCCTGGGGAGACTTGAGGCCGAGCACTAGAATTCTAGAGTCAAAGTTACACAAAGTCTGAAGCAAACTACACTCACCAAAAAAAAAAAAAAAAAAAGTTATCCGCCTACAATAAGAAAGTTCAAGCCACTTCAAAAGTAATTAGTACAAAAGCACAACTCCTGCTGGCACCCTGACTCCTGGTGCTGGGGTGGATGTTTAAAGAAAAGGCTCCTCTACCCACCACGCCACCCACACCACATGGAGCCCATGGATTGCTCTCATCACACAGCACGGCTGGATTAGAAACACAAATCACCCTGAAATTTTAAAAACAGTTCAAACCGGCCACAAGATAAAAACTTTAGTCTCACTAACAAAAAGCAGCAGAAACAAGTAACCCAGGCTAAAAAGCTCCACCATACAACCAACTACCAGCACAAGAAACACGCTGTGCTCTTGTCACTGACAGTTTCTGTCTCATGGTTGAGATGAACCAGAAGTGGAAAGTGGCCGCAGGGAGCCCCACACGACGAGTCACACAAGCTACTGAAGGAGAAGGTGAATCAAGTGCACTTGCTGAACTCAAAGCCATTCAGCTGGCCCTGGACACTGCTGAAAGAGAGAACTGGCCAAAGCTCTACCTTTATACTGAATCATAAATAGTAACCAATGCTCTGTGCAGTTAGCTAGAAAGGTTAAAAAAGGCCAGCTAGCAACATAAAGGAAAACCAATTCAGGCTGCTGATGAATGGAAAAACATTGCCACTCAGACAAACTCTCTGTAAAAGTCCATCATGTAGATGGTCACGTCCCCAAAAGTCAGGCTAATAAAGAACACTAAAAAAAGGAGCAAGTAGATCGATCTGCAAAAATAGAGATGTCACAAATAAATTTAAATTAGCAACATAAGGGAGAGTTGTTCCTAGCTCAATAGGCTCATACTGCCTCAAGCCATCAAGGCAAAAATGTCACCTATAAGTAGGCACAAAACTGAAAAGCAGATTTAACTATAAACTGCATTTCTCAAGTTATTCATAACTGTAAGACGTGCTAAAATCAAGCAGGCCAAGCCTATAAGGCCTCTCTAATATGGGGGGCAGTATTCCAAATATAAGTATAAAGAAGCCCAGCAAATGAACTACATCACACTGCCTCAAACCCCCCAAGGCAAGTGCTACGTGATCACAATTGAAGAAGCCACCACTAGATCATTAGAAACCCACCCTGTACCTCACACTACTACTCAAAACACTGTCTGAAGCCAAAAAAAACAAGTCCTATAAAGACACAGCACCCCTGAGAGAATCGTCTGACAACAGGACCCATTTCAAGAACAGCCTTAGAAACACCTCAGCCAAAAACCAGGATATTGAATAAATAGATCATATCCCTTATCACACACCAGCTGCCAGCAAAGTTGAACTGTACAACAGACTACTTAAAATTACCCTAAAGGCACTTGGCAGGGAAACATCCAAAAATTGAGAAATGAACTTAACAAAAGCCACCTAAATAGTCAACACCTGAGAGTCCATCACTCAAGCAAGCCCTGCCCAGTCTGAAGCCTTGCACACAGTGCATGGGGATAAAGTCTCTGTAGTACACATAAAAGGTATTTTAAGACTGTTTAGATTAGGCCCACCTCAAGCAAAGGCAAACCCATCCGTACAATTGGTTTTGCTCAAAATCCTAGTTACACTTTTAGGTAATGCAGAAAGATAAAGAAACCCATTGAGTACCACAGAAAAACCAAATCTTAAGTGAGAACTGTGTGTAAAGTTTTACTGTGGATAAAAATATATAGCAGAGTTGAAAGAAGGTATTAATTAAGGTAGGATGCAGATGGTAATAGAATAAGGAGTAGATCATGTCTTAAGTTGCAATGCAAGATGCAAGCAGAAGTATACATTCTATCACCATCTGCTGAAACCAGGTGGAGCAGGGCTCCTTATCTCTGCCATGACCCATCCCTCAGAACTCCTCCCCACAAGGAGTTATACCTTATGGGAGATGCCCCACCCAAGGAGAAAAGCCAAGTATTTTCTGCCTAAATAAAATCTGAAATTTGAAACATCAGAGCAGCCTTTCCCACTAAATTCCCAGAAGAAGACCAGGCCTATCTTCATCACCACTAGATGTTAAAAAAGTAACTACACCCTTCTCCAAAATCATTGCTTCAACAAAACCACATCGGCCCCTCCAAGAAAACTACAGGTACCATTATTCAGACTGTAACCAACACCCTGAGCAACAGGGTTACAGGTTGCATTCTGACCTTGCCAGAGTTTTGGTCGTTATATTACTATACTTTTATTTTCATTTTCCCAGCGAAAAACTGTTATTCTAAATCCCATAGCTTTGCCAGAATGCTCCTTAATTTCCAAGTCATATTAATTTAGAGGGAGGGAGTTTACATTTTCTGTTTCAAGAGAAGCTCCAGAGCTCCTCAGCAGACACCTGTCTGTCAAACCAAGACAGTGCCCTGCTGCAGCTCCATCCCCATGGCAGGATCCGCGCTGGATGATCCCCAGGGACCCCCGGTGGGCAGAGCCCCCCTGAGCCCTGGTGCTGCTGATCCGTGTTGGGAAGACACCTGGCTGGGGGCTGCACATCCTCCCCGTGGCCTGGATTTGCTTTGCATTTCTCTTTGTCCTTCCCAAACACCCAAAACCAGGGTAAAAATAGAGATGTTAAATAACGACCTGCTTGGGTACACGGGGGGATCTTCCAGGGGATGCGGGGGACGCTCGGTTCCAGGGATTTGAGGGGTCCTGGGAGGGACCTGGGGGTTTCTCAGGGCGTTGGGCACCCCAGTTCCAGCGGCTCTGGCTGCGCTGGGAGAGGAGGAGGAGCGGGAGGAAGAGGAGAAGCGGGAAGAGACGGAAGAGAAGCAGCGGGAGGAAGAGGAGGGACACAGGAAGAGCGGCAGGAAGAGAAGGAGCGATTTTGGAACCACGCGCTTCTGCCGCACGCCCGCACAGACCGCAGCGTCCCCCGGGAGCGGCAGAATCGCCCCCCCAAGAACCCGCAGGTGAGCTGGGAGGGGGAGCTCGCCCCAAATCTATCATGGGGGGCTCCGGGAGGGTTTTACTTTTCGTTTCAGGGGATGTTTGCATCTTGCAGGAGCCCAAAGCCGAGCCCCGGAGCGGAAACAAGGAAAAGAAAGAGCTCTAGGCCAATCTGAATTAGGGAACGGGGAGGAGGGATGAGGGATGAGGGTGTTCAGGTGGTTCCTAAGCTGCCTCTGTTTCTACCCAGTTCAATTCCATTTTGCTGCAGTAGTGGGAGCAGAATCAGCAGCACCCACTTGTTTGTTCTCTAGGCAGCAGCTCCCTGTGCTATTGCTTTGAATGTTCTTAACCAAACTTAGAGGGTGATACCCCACCCTTCCTCACCTGCTCTGCTTTAACTGCTCTCTGAGCTGAGGTTTGCATGCAGCACCAGGGGGGCTCACCAAACCTAACTGTATCTTTTTTCTCTCCCTTCTCATGTGCACCAATGGAAGCTTCATGAAGGTGAGTTGATGTTTTATAGTTGGGAAGGGACTTTTATCTAAAATGTAATAGTTATCTTTCTTGTTCTTTTCCAATAAGATCTGGCAGCAGGGGTTGAAACTGCTTTTAGCAAAAGGCAAAGGACAAGGCTGAAGCCTCTGGCCAGGGTGTTAGAGAACTGAGCCAATGTTTGTGTGATGGCCTCTATCAAACACAGTGGAAAATCTCTGCAGTAAATGTGGTGCAATGAAAGTGGTGGCTGAATACTTATGCATAAGGGAACTTTAATTTGGTGACTCTTTCTATAGTTTTAATTGATTAGTTACTGATTATTGTCACACGGACAATAAGCAACTGGAGTTGCAGAGTCATTGTTGCCTGCGGTTTCTGAGAGTTAAAATGCAGACATCATTTCTTCACCCCCTGGCTGTTACAGATTGGGCCTTTAAAAACTGATCTCCATGAAACTTGGTCAAGATGTTGTCCACAAGAAGTGGATTTGTTACTGGGCTGCAGCAGGTCAATAATTGTACACTTGAGAGAGACACTGTCTGTTTACTTGCATGTTGTGCCTGTCTGGATGCTCAGTGGTATTTCACAAATCAGACACACTCACCATCAAAAATTCCATTATTTCTACAGTTTAGCAAATAAAGGAATTGGCGTTAATTGGTTACAAGTGGCACGGTTATCTTCTTAGTGTTCTGCCTGCTTTTGGTTAACAGCCGTGTCACTTCTCACTGTAATTATTCCCCTCAGTCCATGGCTGAGTGTCTCTCTTCTTTTGGCCTGGGGAGTTTCTTGAGTTGCTGCTCCATGAATTGGTGGTTGCAATCTGCCCCTGCAGGAATTTCTTTGTACCAGTCAGAGTTGATTTCAGGAGAACTGGGTTTCACATTTTCTTCTTTATCTTGGGAGTTGTGCCAGATGTCCTTTTGGCCCCTCAACTCTGCATTCTTTGTGTCCACTCTCAGTGGGCATCCTTCTCCCTGAGCTTTGTTAACCTTCTCCTGGGTCTGAGCTCCTTGAAGCATGTCAAGGCCTGAACCTTAACAAGGCAGTTCTGCCAACAAGGAAGTTTTTTTTATTGTCCTGTGGACATCACTTAGTGCTTGTTTGTTAATTCCTGTCTATTTGATGGACTAAATCTCCTTACCAGTAATTGGCATGAAAATTTTTAAAGATCAAATGTATCGAGACAAAGATCAGCCTTGCTGCAGAAATCTTCTACATGTTCTACACAGCACATTACATGTAACGCCATTCTGAAATTACCTTAACTCAGTAGGGAGATGATCTCATTTTCTAAGGGGCTCTGCTCCAAAATATTTTATATTTTTTAGTGACTGTCCTTTAGAATCTCGGAGGTGACCTTTTTAGCTATGTGTAGAGAGAACAGATCAAATACTTTGTGTTGGTTTGTAGCAGAGCAGTCAAAATGTCTGGAAGGGTGCAGCCTTATCCTTTGGGAAAGTAGTTTGTGAAAGCTTGTGTTAAACCCAGCTGAAGAGAGTCCATTACTGACAATTTTGATAACTGATTTCAAGGGTAGCTCCATGGAGAGAGAGAAATAGATCTAACTTCTGAAAATTAAATTGCAGTGCATGAGGAAGAAAGGAGAAATGCTAGAGTGAACAGTCACGACCAGCTGGATGGCTCTGGAAATGGAAGAGGAGCTAATGAAGAACCTGTAGCTGACTCATCCCCTGCAGAACAGGGAGCAGAGGAGGAGGGCACTCAAAGCTCAGAGTATGTGTGTAGGGCTCATGCCCTACCAAACATGGGATTTTGTACCTTCTTTCCTTTTCTATGTAGGACTAAGTTATACAGCTATACCTGGTTTATCTTTCAAGCCCTCCCTACTCAATTCCCTCCTTCTCCCATGTTCCATGATGATCAAAGGATACCACTTGCAGTTTGGGAGAAAAAGGCTGCCCAAGGCATGAATGACAGCTCTGCACACAACCTTAGGGAATTAGTGTGGAGGTATGGGAAGGAAGGGGGATTGGTCACAGGCCATAGCTCAGTATTCCACTTCCTGTAAGTGCAGCTGGATGCTGTGGTTACAAAGCTGTTACTCATGACCTCCTGGAAGTCAAAGCTTCCATACAGAAAGCTGCCACACTAGAGATTGCTGTTATTTCACACCCCAGAGCTGGGTGACTGAATGCATATTTCTACTTGTGAAAACCAGGACACTCTATTCCTCAGGGCAGGGCGACCCCAAATCCTCATTAAATGCAGCAAGCAGTGTGTTAAAAGACAGCAGGATCCTTTCAAGGAATTGTCAAAAGCTAGTCAGTGCAGTTGCATGGTTATGTGAGATTTTGTGTATCAATAACCATTGAAGTGTGATGATATTAACAGCTGCATGTTAACATATTTCTTGTTCTGTTCCCTCTAGTGCACAGCAAGGAGTTGTCATTAGGTATCCAATTTGCATGGATTTTTTCTTGGAGGTAAGGATCCTATTTTCATCCTTTCTGCTTTGTGGGAGGAGCAGAATTCCAGAAGGGGGATTGCACTAATCAGGTGGCTGATGTGGGATGCTGTGGGCAGCTGGCTGGGAGCACAGCCCTTCCTGTGAAGCTCCACAAGTCACTTCTGGGTGGTGAATGCGGAGGGAGAAGCCCTTGCCAAGATGGCACTGGCAGATCTGTGGGTCCCTCATTATTCTAATTGATTTCAGATGCTCTAAAGTCTCCTTTGCCTGGTGCCAATGGAGCAGCAAACTCCAATTCTTTCTCCAAATACATGTTGTGGTTTTCTTTCTTCCAGATTGTGCAACATGGACGACAGCTTGTGGCAACCATGTGTGGCCACGTCTTCTGCAGTCGGTGCCTCCCTGTTGCCCTGGAGACTGCTCACACGTGCCCAACCTGCAGGGTGCACCTCAGTCCACAAAGATACCATCCCATTTATTTATGAGCAGTTCTCACAACAGAGACAAATCTATCTTGGGCAACGATCCAACAGACCGATGCAGAGACTTGTTTCTTCATGTACATAGTTTTATTGTATATACTTTCGTTTTTACTGAATTCAGTTAGAAATACAGTTTTCATTTATTTACATCTACTCTGTCTGCTCCTCTGGGCTGGACTCTGAGACGTTGTTGAACAGGTGGAAATAAGGCTCTTGGTTTGAGCAGTCAGAATTTCGTTCCATTCATCACACTGGAGTCATTCATTTGGGAGAAATGTGCTAAAGCCATGAGCGTTGCATTTCTTGTGACCAGTGTGTGTTGTATGGGGAAAAAGGAACAGGCCCTGCTTGGGGTGTGAGATGTTGTGGCGTGAGGTGGTGGTGAGGTGCCAAAACCCTCCAAAAGTGTCTCCAGTGAAGGAGGAAAGTCACTTCAGTGGCACAGGCAGGCTCACTGGGAAAAGCAAACCCACACACTGCAGATAATCCAGGCAAAAAAGGAAGGAGAAGCAAGAAGACTCTTTGAATGGGGTTCCACAGGGCAGGTTATTGCAAGCACCAGTGAAGGGTCCAGGGGTAAAGACAAGGAAAACTGGAGTGTCGAGGTTCAAATACAGGCAAGAAAGGGGATGGAGCAGAGCATCAGGGCCGATGGACTGACATGTCAGGGGTGGGGCAGTGGCAGGGAAAAGGGGGACAACCAATAGCATAAAATGGGGAAGGGCTCTTTAGCAGAATGGGGCCAATGGGTGACCAGGGAAAAGAGAACATTTTAGGGAACATACATATAAGGGGGAAAAAGGGGTGGAGAGGCCAACGGGCCAAGCAGGAAAACAGAATTCTGGTACATTAAAATAAAACCACAAAGGGCTGTACGGTGGAAGTAGTTCTTTTTAATGTCCTTAGTGTCTCTCCAACAGGTTTTAGGGTTTCTTTCTCCCAAGTATGATGATTTCTGCCCCTCAGGCATGTTCCAGGGCTCCCACAACTACCCTTTCTTTTTTATTAAAAAGGCTTCTCCTACAGATGTTTGCAAACAATTATTTAAACATGGAATGATGAGTGAAATAATAAAAACGATAAAGAGAATAATAAAATGTCCTTGATAAAAGAAGTTGCCCATCCCTTCAGTTCCCATCCTCAAAGCAGTCCTTCTAGACAGTCCTTGCCCTTCTACATTTTGATGTCCTTTACTTGGTCCTTTAAGAGCTGGATGCTCCTGTGGATGGATTCACTGCTGGATGTTAGATTGAGGCAGCACAGCCCCTCCAGCTTCTGGCAGCCATGACCATGGGCACGGAGCAGGAGTCGACGGCCGCTCGGTTTTGTAGCATCGCGTGCCTGGTGGTTTCTTTGTCCTCCAGCAGACGGCTGAGGGCTTCAGAGGTGCACTGGCCTGCTTACCCTGCCAGCACCCCAGGTCAGTGAGCTCACCCAGGGACTTTGCTGCGGCTACCCAGGGCAAAAACAGGGAAACCGTGACCTTCTATCCTTTGTTCCAGTTACTGATTTTGGAGTTACAATTTCCATCTAATTCAACGTAAGATATTTTTTGACGAGCCAATTGGGTTTTCCTTCGCCAATCTCAAATTAGACAGATGTTTGGGGTGGGAGTGGTAAGCTGGCCAAGGGTGCAGGAGTCTCCCTGGAGGCAAGAAGGGATCCCAGCCCACGCCCTATCCCCACAGATAAGAAACATACCCCGGGGGAGCACTCTAGGGTTGACTGTGGATAAAGAGATAGTGTCACTGGTGCAATTGCACTAAATGATAGAACAAGCTTTTCCGATCAGAGTCGCATCGTGCCTAAAAAGGGAATGGGGGTGATTGAAATGTGGCACAGGCTGAAAATGGTTGCCTATTATAGAACCAAATACAGAAAGTGGCCTGGGACGACCCCAGTACATCCAATTCTTGGGCATCCTGTGCAGTAAAATCTTTGTCCACTCATGCTAGGTGTCAAAGGGGTTGGGTTTCTTATCTGTTATGGGATAGTCTCTTGCCATCAGCAGAATTCCCACCAGGCACGTAGACAGAAGCTCACTGTTGCCTCTCATGGCCAGGCATAGATTCTCGTGCTGCAGAGATTTTGCCTGGGTGATTCAAGCATTTTGTCAGGGCTGAGGGATGACAAATCCAAATGCCGTTGGTAGGGCCAGGTGCATCCAAAGTCAAGCAGCGGCAGTGAGAGGCAGCAGCATCATTATCTGCACTGTGGTAGTTATTGTAGATGGGTTGCACTGTTGGGATTAAAAGCACACTTTAAAGCCAGATAGTAGGAAGAAGTGATCTGCAACTGTAATGTAAAGGGCACAGGGATGGGGTAAGAAACATTGTTATTAGGAAGAAAAGTTAACAGGGAAGGAGTGTAACTGTGGGAAACAGGGTGAAGGAAAAGGCAGTGCAGGGCAGATGCATAGAGAAAGGGATAGTTCTTGTGGGAAAAACTTGTCCATTTTCATCGTAGCTTAGTCCAGTAATGACATGGGCCAGGTAGGTATGGTTTGCTTTGTCTTCTCTTGGGTTGAGTCGGTCTTATTGAAGGTGTGCAGGTTTTCTCCTTCTCTCCTCCATGCTGCACGCGTCTCATCCTTTTGGGTGTCCTTTTCCTTTTCTGGGCTTTCTCTGGGTGCTGTGTCCAGTGGCGCAATGTAGGGCTTGATGATTTTCCCTGGAATCCACCTTGGGACTGATCCTGTGAGACACAGCCATACTCTCTCCCCCAGGTGGGAAAGGGCCCATGATCTGCTTGGATTCAGGGTCCTCGATCAGCACTGGCAGCGTCTCTTTGAGCTTAGCTTGGGTGTTATTTGAGAAGCGCTGGACTATTGAGGGGCTCGGCTCCATTAATGAATTATTTAAAAAATTTAAAACATAGGTCACCTTACAGAGCCTCTCAGTGGGAGGAATAGTCTCTGTCCCCCCTCTCTGCTGATCATTGAGCTTCTAGATGGTTCAGAGGGCCCTCTCCATGATGGATTGTCCTGTTGGAGTGTGGGGCATACCTGTGTCATGCTTCCTCCTGCAGTGATTTAGAAATTGATGGAAGTTTTAGGAGGTGTATGTGGGACAATTATCTGTTTTGATGTTCTATGGAATGCCCAAAGTGGAGAACACAAGGAGGAAGAGCTGGATCACATCCTTGGCCTTGTCCCCTGTGTGGGCCAAAGCAAACACAGCTCTAGAGAAAGTATCTCTGGATTCATGCATATATTTCATCCTCCCAAAGGGAGCACAGTGAATCACGTCTGTGTTGCCATAGCTGGCAAGTTTTGAGTCCTTGGGGATTTTCCCCTGTTCCCATTGATGGCATGGCGTGTTGTTGGCAGTTAGGGCACGAAGCCACTATTGACCGTGCTTGTTGTCTGGGTATTTTGAACATCCTGACGAGGTGGGGACGTCTTGGTGCAAGAAGTGATGGCTGAGCTTGGCTTGGCTGAAGATATCTGGCAGGGTGGTGATTTGTACTGCCATGGCCAGAGCATTCAGCCTTCAGGCTGCCCTCTGCAATGGGGCCTGGCAGGTCGGTGTGTGACCTTACATGCATAGCGTGGTAGGGTTGCTCTCGGTGGGAGAGGAGATATACCAGTTTCGAGAGCAAGTGATTTAAATTTGGATTTGCTACCTCCTCTAATAAAGCATGTTCAGCCCTCTCAGCTACTCCTGCTACATAAACCAAATCATTGAGCAAATTGTGTGCTTCTTTGAACCTTTCAAAAGCTCTCATGACGGCTGCCAATTCTGCGATTTATGGGGATCCCTGACCAATTCTGACTTCAGACTCCCATTTCTGAGTATTGGGGTTTTTCCAAGTCATAACTGACTTGTGGGATCCTTTGGAGCCATGTGTGAATACAGGATAAATTGGAAGAGGTCTTAAAATCCTTTTCTATTCCAGATTTGCATTAGTAACAGCCAATTTTTGGGCATCTCATCCTGAACCCTTGAGTTCTCTATTTGCCTTTCAATTGAATCTTTTAGCCAATCAATGAATTTGATATAAGATTCACTTTGTTTCATGTCCATCAAGTTTTGGGTGCGACTGGTCTCGGGGTTTTGCAGCAAAGCTCTTTTGGCTGCATTTTTAACATCTTCAAGGACTAGCTTGGGGAATTTTTTCTGGATTTGAGCCTCTTCAAAACTACCTTCTCCGCATAGGTGGAAAAGTGTTAGTTGTGCCCTGTCCTCATCTTGATGATATAATTTTAAAAGTGATTTTGTCTGTATTTTCCAAAGCCTTTCCCACAGAATAAAGTCTGCAGGAGAAAGGAGACATGGCATTCTATGTTTAATGTCAAAGGGCACTAATACATGGGTGGAGAACGTGACTTGTAATAGGTTTTTGAAATAGGGTGTCCCCCTCCTATTGTCATTTTTTGCTTTGCAAAGATCTTTCAATTCCCTGTAGGGAATTGGCTCCCATTTAGGTGGTGCTCCCCCTTTCCAGTAAAGCACCAGAGCAGCACACAGGCCCTTGATCTTTTCAGCCAGGCCAGACTCTTTGTCAGCAGCAGCCTGCCTTCACACTTCAGCCCAGTGACTCTGGGCTAGATCCTCAGAGCCTGAGGAGTCACTGTCCTCCTCCAAAGAGGAGGGTGGCACTTGAATTAAAGTGCCGGTGTTATGGGAGGCAGGCTTGACCAATGGTGTTGGGTCTTGCTAGCCAAGACGCTTCCTTCTGCTCTGCAGGGGCCCCCCATCCGGTCCCGGTGACAGGTAGACTGGATGTGGTAGACCGTGGGAAGCCGAGGCTGGCTGACCTTCAGGGGTGGAGCTGCTGACAAAAGGGGTGCACAGCTGGAATGGGATTCCCGGTGGCAAGGGGAGCTCCCGGCACAGACACACCATTGATGAGGCAGGGGCGGGGCCCGATGCTGGGGGAGGCACCGACGGGGAGAGGGGCACATCGTGGGTGGGGCCCGACACGGGGGAAGGTGGAGGGCACGGCAGAGGGGGTGCAGCAGTGTAAAGAGAGTGGCCATCTTGGGGTGTGAGGGCAGGAAAACTTGGAGGTACGGGAGACAAGATGGCAGGGCTGGCTGGCAACAGTGCTGACGCCATCTCGTGAGACAGCCAGGGGTGACAAAACTGGGTAAGAGGGCATAGGGAGAGAATCGAGGGAAGGAGCCAGGATGGGATGGCCAGTCCCACCTGAAGAAGGGTACAGAGCTAGTTGGGAGAGGTCAGGGAGACGGTGCAACCCTGTGCCTTAAGGTGGGCTCCTTCCTCCACTAGCCCTTGAGATGGGGAATAAGGTTTGGGACATAGGGGAGAGGGTCGAGGGGAAGGGCCTTTTAACTTGGGGACGCGAACCCAACACATGACCCCGACTCCCAAGAGATTGAACAATCATATAAAACATAGGGTAAAACTTTCCCCAGAACGATCCCCCTTAACTTGTAAATTGTTCGTAAACGCTCCAACTTGATGCCAAGACTTAATTTCAAAGAACTGAGTCCCGTGAAACATTAGGAAAGTGTTTGAAAAGAAGGAGAACAAAATGTTTTCACCACCCCCTAGAAAACTCAAATCTCCCCAGCAAAAGGCTATTTTTGACTTGGATATGAACTTCCCATTGTGGGGAACGAGTTCATTCCCCATCCCCACAGTCCTCCCACTGCCCGGTCCCTGAGGGTCTCTTCAGACGTGAGACCTCCTCAGAGAGGACATGCAGGTGGTCAGGAATCTGGATTCTCTCCGAGGCACCGGCAAGAAAGCAGCTTGAGACGACCTTGTGTTGTTTCAGGGCTGTTTATTTATCTGATCTTTAAAAATGTTTCAGCCAGCCTGTCACAGGTCTGCTCTGCAGGGTGACCGTTGCAGAAGCACCCCTGGGCGGGCTGTGCCAAGGCCTTTATACTCTAAACTACGTATACAATATTTACAAATTTTCCCCAATGCCATGCAACCTCTTTACAAGGTCCAGTTCTTTCCCCATCCAATCTGTGGCTCCCAGGATGCAACTTCAACATGGAGGACATGAAGAAGAAGGAAGAAGAAGCCCACCACACCCAGGTTCCTCCATCTTGGCCACATGGCTCTTAATATAAACAATCCAAAAACCTACTTATACTACATTCTAATATTCTAATTTACACTCTACTTGTCATCATTTTCTGTGTCTCTCCCCTCAGCGTTGGCAAATTCTCCCAAGGAGCCAAATCCAGCCCCTGCGGCTCCTGGACAACACTCGGGGGTCTCAGAGGGGTCTGCCAGGAGGGTTTTTGCATCCCCAGAGGAGCCAGGGAGGTACCCTGGACTCCCACACCCACTACCAAGAAAAAAGGAAGAAATTCTGGCAGAAGGAGACACTCCAAACACTCACCACACCAAGGGTGTAACAGAAAAGATCTTGAGGGTGGTTCTCATT
Organism: Erithacus rubecula; assembly: GCF_903797595.1. Lineage (NCBI taxonomy): Eukaryota > Metazoa > Chordata > Aves > Passeriformes > Muscicapidae > Erithacus > Erithacus rubecula. Next base: position 470,060 of record NW_027636213.1, read on the forward strand.
CTTGACAGGTCTTCTTTGCCACAGAAGATTGTCTGCCACCCCTGCGATTTCCCCAATAACACTTAGGGATCTCTTTGTTAAAGTGGACATGGAATGTGGCTTAAAATCCTGTAGCTGAAGGCTATTGGAGACACTTCCAGGAACCTGCAAGAGGCCCCTGTTCACTCGGCCACTTGTTTTAGGGTGAGGTGGTGGTGAGGTGCTGCAGCACTCTGAAAGTGTCTCCAGTAAAGGAGGAAAGCAGCTTTGGTGGCACAGGCTCGCTCACAGGGGAAAAGGAAAGCCCACACACTCCAGATAATCTAGGAATAGATCAAAAGAAGGAGAAGTGAGAAATGCCTTTCACAGAGCAGGTTTATTCCAGTCACAAGTGAAAGGTCCAGGATCAAAGACATGGAAAACTGGAGGGTCCAGCTTTAAATATCAGGCCATATAGAGGCAGAGGTAGTCATACACAGGGTTCATTGTACCCCTAATTTTTAAGAGGCTAGATCTAAATAATTAAAAAAATGTAAATATTAGTATAAGCCTGAGAAAGTGGTCTTTTGATTCTGGTTTTCAATGAAATCTTTTAGAGTTGTCAAAATTGCTCAAAAATAATCCTCCAACAGACACACATAGAATGATTTACTTACACCATGGCCGTAACAGATGTTTTCTGTTCCCCTACTTGGTGGATGCAATGGCAGTACGCGGAAAGGTCTTTTTAAATAGATGTATTTCTAGATGAAATTAAATGCCAGGTATTTGCATTGAAAAAAGCATGTAAAGAAATCATTTATGATGAAGTAAGTTTGCTCTTAGATAACCTGCAATGAACTGGAATTTAGCTTATGTTTTATTAGGTTGAACCTGATTTTAGCAGGGCTCAACACTATCAGCAGAAGCAATTTTGGTTAAAAATGTCTTTTAAAATTGCTATATGTTTAGTAATTACCCATTTCAATGAGTGTGTATATATATATATATATAAAAAAATATATGTATATATGTATATATACACGCACACAATTTTTGGAGAGTATTGATCAAGAAAAGCATTGATTAGCAAAAGGTAACTGAAGAATTCAAGTACAGGTTTTAGTCTTGCTGAATAGTTGCCAACAGAAGGAAATGCATATTTTCAGCTCATTTCATCGGGGATGTAGGCATAGGAGAATTGGTGGTTATTTGAGCTTTGAAAGTCCAGACCAGAAAGGCAGCATATTTATATTGTTCATTTCTCATATACAGTGCTTTGGGACTCATACAAGTGCTGACTGGTGCTGATTTCTTCATATATTCATATATTCAATTCATAGTTGGGACTGCTTTCGCATCGTAGCATTTTGACATAATTCCTTTGGAATTTTTCAAAAAGTGGACAAGTCATCTCCACTCCTTCTTCAACAGGGTGTCAATTACCAAAAATGAGGAATTCTAATAACAGAAATTAAGAAGAGAGCCTCCTCACATAGAGCAGAGGTGAAGGAATCCTTGAGCTCTCCACAGCACCGGGTCAATTCCCACCATTCTCCCCACACCACAGAGCACCCAACGGGACCAGGGCTGAGGAGCATCCCTGAGGAGCATCCCTGCATCTGGCATGGCTGAGATGGGTTCCCTGGAGCTCTCAGGAGCCCCAGCCCATCCCTGTGAACACAGGTCCCGTGGCAGAGTGGCTGGAAGGAAACCTGAATGTCAATTCTGCTTTTCCTGCTGTGTCTCCTTTCGCAGCAGAGCAGGGCCTGGGGAGGAAGGTGCTGTCCCCGGGAGCACAACAAACCCCTGAGCCCTGTTGGGAAATTCTGCTGGAGGGCGAGTTGAACACCTGACAATGTTAAGACTTCAGAGACTTGAAATAAGGATCTGAATTGGGAGACTTTCCACAGTTTGGAAAAAAATCCAACACACTTGGATTTTGGATTTACTATGGTTAAACACACTTGGATTTACTATGGTTAAAGTTAAGACGCTCCTGTATGACCTAAAACAGCAACAGAGTGAGAACCGTGGAGAAGGAGGGCCAAGGAAGGGTGTAAATGCATGTTTGCTGTGGTTTGGTGTGGTTTGTTGGGGTTTCTGTGGGCACAGAGGCTGCAGTGACGCTCAGGGCTGAGGCTGAGGGCGGCGGGAGGTGCAGCCCTGCCCTGCTCTGCCCCTGAGGCCCCAGGGCAGAGCCGTGTCCAGCTGTGCCCAGCACAGGCGGGATGTGCCTGTGCAGCAGGGCCGCAGGAGCCCTGGGCATGTGTGGAGGCCTGGAGCAGCCGTCCTGTGCAGCCAGGCTGGGAGAGCCGGGGCTGTCCGGCCTGGAGAGGAGCAGCTCCGGGGAGGCCTCATTGCGGCCTGCAGTGCCTGCAGGGGGCAGGGAGCCATGGGCAAGGGAAGGGCCTGCACTGCAAGGGGGACATTCCATGGCACGTTGGCATCAGCTGTGACGGTGCTGAGACATGGCAACAGGCTGCCCAGAGAAGCTGTGCATGGCCTGTCCCTGGAATGTTGCAGGCCGGGCTGGACAGGGCCCTGGGCACCCTGATCCAGTGGGTGGCAGCGGAACCAGGCGATGGTTGAGGTGCCTCCATGGCATTCTGGAGCTCCATGGGTGAGCAAAAGGGACACCCGTTACCTGGGCATGGAATGTTGGAACCGGTTGCCAGGGTCACTCCTGCTCCCAAGGTTCTGTTGACATGGAGTTTCTCGAGCCAGTTGACGGATTCTCTGCTGCACTGCAGACGTGGAGCATCCGTCTTCTCCATCTTGAGTGGGAACAGAGAGAGATTTGCTTCCATTTTCGATCCAAACTCTGGTGTGAGTTTGCAGGTGAGTGCAGACACGTCTTGAAAAGGCATCTGCTGCTGAGTGGCTGGGCTGGGCTGCACATGGGCTCAAGAACCAGAGCCACAGACTTCTCATCCAGCTTCGGACAGCAGCTGGAGACCTGGGAATGGGACACTGGGGCATGGAGGTGTTCAAGAAGATTGGCATTCCAAATAGATAATCTCCACTCTACTTTTCTGATAGATTTGGAAGAGCAGTTTTCTCTATCTCTGAAAAATCTGCAGTGGGCTACCCAAAGGAACCTAAGGGATTGATCACATCCCTGGCATTCCTTTGCTGGTGTTTGCCCTGCTTACTTGGCCGCTGGTTTTGCTCGTGAAACACCATGAGCTCAGTAAGTACTTTGCTACTCCATGCAAATCTGATTCTTGAAACATTTTCCAGGGTGCTTCTAGAAAGGATTTCAAGAAATTGTAACAAATGCATAGGAACATAGGAAAACAGAAACACAGAAGCTTTAAAAACTTCAAGGAACTTCATGTTCTGGAATACTGAAGATTTTGAATCTCTGTGGTTGTTAGCAGTAGCTTATAGTGTGTGCAGCAATCTGATAGAACTGGGAAGTGGTCTTCTCGAGCCATTGGAACAGTCTCCTTCTTGGTGAGGCAGCTTGTCAGAAATCAGGGGTGAGGTCTTTTCTCTGAGGTGCTGTATTGAGGTGGGAATGGCTCATAGCACTATTTGATCTGCATTCCAGCCTTCACAGGATTGCTTTCTGTATCCTTGTGTGCTGTCATTGGTGTTGTAAGAACCAAGGGCCGTGTTCATATCAGAGCCTGGGAAAATGCCAAGGCTTTGTTCTCTCCCAGGGTCAGCGAAAGCGCCCTGGAGGAGCAGCTGCTTCCGGACCAGCTCGGAAACGGAGCAGGCTGCAGCCCTCCAGCACAGGTGGAACTTCACAGGCAGAGCCAACAGAGCTTGTGGAAAGTGGTACATCTGCTTTGGAGTCTGGTAAGAGCAGGAGCTCTTCTGGAGAGTGAGGACCTGCTGGCCATGTGCTTTTGCCAGTTTCTATGCCCTTTACTGGGGAGGAAGGGAAACCTGGGGCTTGAGGAATCACCTGGTACAGCATCCTGAAACAACAAGCCTTCTGACAACTGTTTTGGTTTGTTAATGAGCTCGCTACATTGGCCCCTAGTGAGAGATGAGCTGTGTAGCAAAGGTCCTCAAGTGCTGCTCAATCACCTGAATGTGTGTTCTGATGAGCTGGCAGTCACTGCAGCTGTCACAGTGGAGGTGGCAACCTGAGTGTGGGGTCTCCCAAGCTTGAAAAAGATAAGGGAAAGTTTGTCATTAGCTGTGTCCCATCCTTCAGGGGAACATGTATAGCATGGTAGTGTAAAATTAGGATCCCCTCTATTGTTGGTTGTTTATCTTCTCCTGTGTGCTAATCATTCCCCTGTGTGAGATGATTCACCTGTTGGTGTGAATCTTCCATAAGCTGAACTTGTTCATCACAATCCAAGAGAACTTGTGAGGAGCTCAGCTGTTCTTCCTCTAGTATTTCCTCTTCAGAGGACAGGGCTGACAGTGCTCCCTGTGGACTGTTGAGGGCAAAGCTTGGGTGAACTTTTGGACACGTTCCTGAGTAAATAGAGGCCCAGGGCAGACAGTGAATTCAACCTAATGCTGTTCCACAGTGGCAGCCCATTTCATTCCTCTGCAATCAGTGCCCTTGATTCTAACCTTCTCTTTCTTCAGTTGCTGGACAATTCATAAATCATACAAGTGAATCTTCTGTGCCTGAATTCAGATTTATTCTTAGTGATGATGAGTCTCCTGTGGTAAGTAGTGAAAGGCACTCTTCCTTTTGCATTCAAATTAGTTTTCTTGCCTTTCTTCTGGAATATTTCTAGTACCCAGACCTGCCTACCCAAAGGTAGAAACATCGCTCTGATTTACCACTTTAGACACATTTCCCAGTCAAACCCAAACACACTCATGAACACATCAGCATGCCTGAGAATCCCTTGAACGGAGTGGGTGACCAACCTAAAAGAGGTTGTTGCTCCAGTGATTTAAAGGAGAGCACAGGAAGTCTTTGGCTTCCCAAGTAAGAAGCGTTTCATCTGCAGCATCACTTTAAGGTACCCCTGTCGCTGAGGTGTAAAATGCTCCTGCAGATGACTGGAGTAGACTCTAATTCTGTTTCTTATTCCAAGAAGTCTTTGAAAGAGTGCCCTTTGGGATTTTCCCCTCCTGTTTTGAAGGAATATGCTTTCATCTAGCTCCACAGTGCAGTGTATCTGCTTAAGTTTGGGATGCCACTGCTGCTGTGCAAACCAGAAATGCAGCAGACATAGAATGAGAATTACATCTTGACAGGGTTGCCCCTGAATCTTTGCAAAGCAAAGTCCTCCAACTTGACAACAGAATTTGTATGAGCCAGCTCCACCTGCACCAAACACAAGAGAAGGTTTAGGTACAGATTGTTTTCTCTTCAGTAGCTGTCTGTATAATAAGTAATGTTCAGGTTATCACAGGTGAACTTGTCAGTTGGAGGGAGAAAGAGGGAAAGAAACAGCTCAAGCCCAAATTCATTTTGGGAGCTGAAACAGAGGGGCAGGAAGTTCAGTGTTCAGGTGGTTCCTAAGTGCCTCCATCTCTTCCCCACTTCAGGACAGGGAGCTGAGCCAGCAGCAGCCACATCTTTCCGGAGCATCAGACAATTCAGCTGAGCAACAGGGAAGGACAGATGAAGAGGAACCAAGAGAAAATCATGGGTCTGTGAGAAAGGAAAAGGCTATCAAAACTCTTAATTTCAGATATGTGGTAGCAAGGTTTTGGCCAAGCTTTTGGGTCTGCTTAACTCTGCAAATACTTGAGTCTTGCAATACAGTGGCCTGTGTGGTGGAGTAGTAATTAAAAAAATCTAAAAAACACATCACAAAATTCAGAGGAAACCTTTCTTTTCTTTGTATGGCATCTTAATTGAATAGTTATTACTTTCATATCTTTCTGGTCTTCATTTGTATTTAGTCCTTTGTATTTATCCTCATGACCCTCACAATGGGATTAGATTTCACTTTCTTACAAGGCAAAACCTTAGTTATTTTATTTCCACTAAACAACCATGTGTATTACCAGCTTTAATGACTTCTCTCTGACTTACTCTGCATCTTGCTCCTTTACAGCAAGATGCATCAAGCACCTGTGTTAAAATACAGATGCCTCCCTGGAAAGAAGGCAATCTTGCTATTTTCTGAAGAATCTTAACTTGGATGATGTACCAAATTTTACAAATCCAAGAGGAAAAAAGCCTACAGATCAGTTTTACAATTTCAAAAGCTGATTCCTCAACTCTTGCACACCAGTTTCCATATTGGAAACATTCAGCAGTGATACCAAACAAGCACAGAAAACAAATGGGAGAAGAAATGCAGACAGCTAGCAGGGGACCACCTACCAAAATACTGGGAAGAAACAGCACCCAGCAACAATTTCACTACAAAATGGATTGATCTTATAGTTAGCTTCAAAGCAATACATGGAATTGCTTACTTTCAAAGCCTGTCCAATTTTCAATTAAAAATAGAAAAATAACTCCTCTTCACATGCATCATTACTGTTAAGCCTTGTCTATGCCCTGCTGGAGCAGCTTTAGCTCTCTGTCTCGGGCGCCGCTTAACCCGCACAGCACTGGCCCGCCTGATTCGCCCTCGGCAAGGCCGGGGCCGGGCGCGGCGAGCTCGGCAGGGCACGGGGCACTGCTCGGGGCCGCTTCTTTCTTGGGGACGTGGAAGACGAATTTCTTCTTTGGTTGCAGCTGCGGCTGTTTCACGCCCTGTTGTCGCCTCGCTCCCCGTGCTCCCCCCGGCCCCCTTTGCAGGGCTGCGGGAGGAGAGGCTGCGCCCTGGCCTTCGGGGTTGCCAGGGTAGCTATCAAGCCTGAGAGCAGAGGAGGCACCACCTCCCCCATGAGCGGTTCCCTCTCCGCCTTCTTTGTAAAGGGCCCTGTGCCCCGGGCGCTCCTCTCGGGGCGGCCCGAGGGCTGCACACACTGGCAATCTCCTCCGCCCTTCCCCCGGGGTGCCGGAGACGGTGGCGGGGACAGTGTGCATGGCTGCCAGGGCCGCCTTCCTCCTCCTTCACTGACCGGAGCCCTGCCTGAGCCGCGCCCCCCCTTTCCCCCTTTGCGGGGCTGCGGGAGGAGGGGCCGCACCCCGGCCGGAGCCCACGCCCAGTGCAGCTGGGATCGATTCTGCCTTCATGGCTGACACAACCAGATCCATCTCTGCTTTCTCTGCTTTTTTATATAACCTATTAAATGTTGGTTCTTTCTTTTTACCCTTTAATACATGTTCTTTTTCTTTATCCCGGTCCAGCTCACATGCTAATACCAAGAAGAGCCAGGCATATTCTAACTCTTCGAAAAATCTATCTCTGCGTATACGAGACATTAAACTTGATATTAATTTTCGATTTAAACTTCCTAGCTTAGGCCAAGTTTCTCCATTATCTAATTCATACACTGGCCAGATTTTTTCCGAAAATCTAATAAGTTTAGGTTTTGAAAGCTTAGACTCCTCTCCAATCAGATTTGCCCAGCTTTTCAATATTAGCCCCAAAGGGCTATCTCTTGGAATACTATTATTATCAAATTCAGAAGAGGATGTGCAACCCATTCTGATATCCTAAAGCATACAGCAAAGCACAAACAGTCGGGATTCAAACCCACGACCCTCTGAGCCACAGCACAGACACTAATGAACTGCAGCACCCTTTGGCTTCATGCCAAGAGCTCTGCAATTCAAACCTGCTCTTTATGAAGGTGGTCCTTCTCACAGATAAAGAGCAGGAGTGTTGTGGTCACACTTTACAAAATTACAAATTACAAATCTCTTAGCACCTAACCCGGATGCTAAACAAACAGAATCCCCTCTTATTCCGTCACTCCCATGTCTCTGTTCCCAGGGTTCTTGGCTCTGATATCTCTGGACCTGCGTTGGGCCCTTCCAGAACTGTCGGCCTCAGTCCAGGGATTTTCCAGATGCCTCCTCTCCTGCCTGGCTCGCCAAAAACTGTTGTCTTTGGGAGCTGGAACAGAGATCACACAGAGTTAGGGGAAATAAAATGGGTATTTATTAAAAGGCCTACAAAGGCCACACCCTGGCTGCACAGTGCCACAGCGTGGCCCCTGCCCTGCCTGAGTGGCTCCAAGATGGAAGTAAAAAAGGGCTTGGTCACATGATTTCACATTTTTATAGACTTCAGGTCATTTACATATAGCAGTCCAACATCCAATTAATAGTCTCAAATTGTGAGGTGTCCTCCTCCTCTTCTCCTGGCTGGCCTGCCCTCCTCTTCTCACATTGTTTATACTTTTGGTCTGAAGTCTGAAGAAACTGTCCTTGAGTCCATAGCTGGGATCGAACTATTTTGCCTTTATCAGTCTAAAGCACAACGGAAAGCACACCCAAGCAGAACAGAAAACTTGGGTCTTAAGGCATCATTTGGTGAGGAAAGAATGGAAAAGCCTGAGCAGGTTTCCTGAACAACAAACCCCACTGGGGAACCACATGCTCAATACAGGCTGCCTTGAATGATGTCACCTTTCTACAAGGGACAGTGTGACCAGAAATGATCTCTGTAAGCAGAATTCTCTGAGTTTTTCAGCTGAATTCTCTGTCTCCATCCTTTCCCTGAATCTCTGTTGCAGATGGAAGCTGCTGGTGCAATTCTCTGCTTTAACTTCTTTTTTTGAGTGCAAATAGATGTTTGCGGGTGTATTAATCAGGATTTGCTCAATGTTTGCACAAAACTTTTGTATTTCTCATGGAATGAAGGGGCCATTTTGACACAACAGGGCCACGTGGATCCAGTGGTCCATTGCGACACTGTGAATCCAAGGAGATCATGGCAACACCGCCAGAACCTCATGAAACCAAGGAGTCCATGGTAACCCAGCAGGGCTGCATGGATCCAATGGTCCATTGTTACCCTGTGCATCCAAGGAGTCCTTTTTGGCACCATGGAAGCTCATGAAATGAGGTAGGCCATGGTGACACTGCAGAACTTCATGAAACCAAGCATCCATTGTGACCCAGCAGGGCATCACTGGAACCAAGGAACCTCTGCTCACCGTATGGAAACTCGTGGAACCAGGGGCTGTTGCAGCTCTGCAGAACCAGCACAGCTCCTGGACCTTGTCCCCTGGCCCCTGGGAAGTTAATGTGATAATTTGGGTGGGCAGGGGGATGTGGGCAGTGGTGTGGCCAGTAGCTTTGGTCAGTGGGGTGTGGAAAGTAGGTGTGGACAGTGGGTGTGGGCAATGGAGTGGCCAGTTGGTGTGGTTACTGGAGGTGGTCGGTGGCATGTGGTCAGTTGGTGTAGCCAGTGGGTGCAGTCAGTGGGCATGGTCATTGGGTTGGTCAGTGGATGTGGTCAATGAGGGTGTGGTAACTTGGTGTGGCCAGTGGGTCTGCTCAGTTATGTGTGGTCAGTCAGGGTATGGTCAGTTGGGTGGTCAGTCAGCTTGCTCTTTTGGGTGGTCAGTGGATTGTGGTCAGAACAAGCAGGCAGTGGGTGTGTTCAGTGGCTCTGGTAATTCGGGGTGGTCACTGGGGGTTGTCAGAAGTTGTGGGCCGTGGCAGTGTTGTCACTGGAGGTGTTGTCAGTGTGTGTGACCAGTGGGTGTGGTCAGTGGGAGAACTCAGTGGGGTGTGGTCAGTGGGGGAATGGTCAGTTGGGTGGTAAGTGGGTGTGATCACAAGGGTGTGGGCATTGGTGTCTTGGCAAAGGGTGTGGTCAGTGGTGTCTTGGTGAAGGATGTGGTCAGTGGGTGTGGTCATTGCTGTGGTCAGTGGCTATGGCCAGTGACTAAGGTCAGTAAATGTGGTCAGTCGGGTAGTCGGGTGGGGGTGGTCACTTAGGTGGTCAGGGGTTTAGTCATTTGGATGTTGTCAGGGGTGTGGCCAGTGGTGTGGTCCATGGAAGTGGTCAGTGGGTACGGTCAGTGGATGTGGTCATTGTGGATGTTCAGTGGGGGTATGGACAGTGTTTGTGGTCAGTGGATATGATCAGCATGGTTTTAATTGGGGTGTGGTCAGTGGTTAAGGTCAGTGGGGATATGCTCAGTGGGGGGATGGTCAGTTTGGGAGCCAGTGGGTTGTGATCAGTTCCTACAGTCAGTGAGGGTGGTCAGTGATGGTGGTCAGTGGGTGTGAGAGGTAGAGAGTGGTCACTGAGTGTGGTCAGTGGGTGTTGTTGGTGGATGTGGTCAGAGCGTGTGGGCTGTGGTGGTGGTGAGTAGGAAAAATTTGGTGGGGTGGGGGCAGTGGGTGTGGTCATTAGGGGTATGGTCAGTTGGGTGGTCAGTATGGTCAGGATGTGGTCAGTGCATGTGGCCTTTTGGGGTGGTCATTGGGAAAGTGCTTAGCCAAGGCAAAAGGAGGCTCCCTGTGTGCCCTGCTCCCCTCTCCCTGAGCTCCTGAGAGCTCTGCAGCCCCTGCTGCCAGCCCATCTGCCCAGGCCAGCACAACAGCCCCGGCCTTGGGGCTCTGCAGAGCTGCTCCTGCTCCAGGCCCAGGGCCCATCCCAGAGCTGGGGCAGCCACAAAACTGTGCCCATTTCTACTCATTCCGGCTCTGATCAGGATGGATCCTCTGACACTTGGAGGATGCTGATGAATTTTACTGTTCCAGAGGCCTCTTCTTTCTTGAGTTCTTCAGTTCAGGAATTCAGCGGCAAAGACACGTAAACATTTCTGCAAAACACCCAAACAAGAAACACATCTGGGAATAATTTAAGTTTTCAATTCTTCTGTGGTTAATTAGAAAGATTTCAGATGTGTATTCCAGGTGAATATACTTTATTGGAAACAATGCAGAGAGAACTTTTGTATTGTTGTCTTTTCCTGTTTATAGAAGGATATAAGCAATGCCCAAATAATACTGACCCACAGCAATGTTTAATGCAGTATGAATAGATATGAAATTCAAGACCCTTCAGGGCTGACAATCAATAACACTTTGTCCCCACCCCCTTTCAAGCATTTCCCTCATCCAACCCCTCGGACTCCTATGGATCAGGAATGGTGTGGCCAGCAGGAGCAGGGCAGTTATTCTTCCCCTGTAGTCAGCACTGGTTGGGCAGCACCTTGAGTGCTGTGTCCAGTTCTGGGCCCTCCAATTTAGGAAGTAAGTGGAGGGGCTGGAGCATGTCCAGAGAAGGGCAAGAAGTCTGGTGAGGGATTTGGAACACAAGTCTTGTGATGAGTGGTTGAGGGAGCTGGAGTTGTTATCCTGGAGAAGAAGATCTTCAGAGGAGCAAGATAGTGTCAGGGCACAGGTTGGACTCTGTGATCCTCAAGGTCTTTTCCAGCCTTGCTGATTCTGTGATTCTCTGAAACCACCCCTGGTGCAGTTGCAGGATGAGCCCTGGGCCTCCTCTTCACAAGGTCCAGCAGCCCAGGTCCCTCAGCTTCTCCACACAGACCCCAAAGCCCATCCTGTCAGTCCTGCAGAGCCTCTCCAGCCCCTCCTCACTGCCCAGAACAGGGAGCCCCACACCCAGACACAGCAGCTCAGATGTGCCCCCCTGGCCTGTGGTGCCTCTGGCAAGGGAGCAGCAGGAGGCACTGCATGACCCTGCAGACAATTCCTGAATTCACTTGTAGAATGATCTTGATTCTCAAGGGATGTTTGCATGATGCCCACTTAAGAACTGAAATGGGGAGGGGGATCAGAGAGGAAAGGGCAAACAGGGATGGACTATTTGTAGGCGAGGGAACAGGGTTGGACAGCAGGAAGAAATTAGTACCAGGAAGAGGAAAGAAAGTAAAGGTGAAGCAAAGGAAATGCTCAGGGCAGTTTGGGGGTGGCTGCCAATAATCTCTGGTTCTGATCAACAACATCTGCAGTGGGACAGCAAACTCACAGCTCATGGCAACAAGCTTTCTAGTTGACTGCAGAAGCCTCGACAAACCTGAGTGGTTTCCCTCCCATCCCCAGCCCTTGCTGGCCCCAGGGGCTGATGGCATTTGTGCTCACTCAGCTCCATCTCCCCACAGCAGCACCATGGGGGTGCTGATGCCTGCTCTGTGCAGTGCAAACAGGGGCTCCTGAGCCAGTGCTGCCGTGTCTGTGCCTGCAAGGATGCGGCACCTGTGTGAGCTGGGGGAGAGGCCAGGGCTGCAGAGGGGGGATGTTGTTGGCAGGTGCATGAGGACGCTCTGGGACGCTGCCCTGGGCTGTCCAGTGCAGTGGGGATGGATCAGCCCCTGCTCTGCTGCTCCTTGCCAGGGTCTCCCCCTTGCAGGGCCCTTGCAGAGCACCAGCCATGCTGTTTGCCCCCAGCCTGCCCACGGCCAGCCTGGGACTGCTCACGGGGTTTTTCCCTACTCAGCACTGGCCTGGCCAAGTGTTGTGGAGAGAGCCTGGCCAAGGAGCCTGGAGCCCCCAGGCCCTGAGGCGTCAGCGCTGCCCCAGCAGTGCCCATGGCCTGTCCCTGCTGCAGCCCCGGCACTGCCACCCCCAGGGCTGTGCCCAGCCCCGAGAGCACTCAGGCCCTGCAGCAACACGAGGGGCAGGAGGGCAGCGGGGCAGTGGCACGTTTCTTACAGTTTCAATGTTTCCTATTGAGGGACACAACTGTGAAAGTGTCTTCAGGTTCCCGGTTACAGCAGAATACTGTTGGCAATGGTGACAGGAGGGAACAAACAAGGGAAAGGTGTCTCTGATGCTGAGCAAACCTGGATGTGTTTCAGGAATGCAAGGGGCCCAGGCCTGAGCCCCAGCCCCTGGCAAGGCACATCCTGTCCCTCCCTCATTGCTCAGGGCTCTTCCCAGGGCACTGGGCTCTGGGGATATGCAATGCCAAGGGCAGGACCATGGGGCAGCCCCTGCCAGGCTGCTGAGCAGGGACAGGAGGCAATGAGGCCCCAGCACAGCAAGGCTCACTTGTCCCCTGCTGGCCTCAGGCCCAGGGCCAGCAGCCATGGCCCAAGTGCTGCAGCAGTTGGCTCTGGCAGGGCCTTTCAGCTGCTGCCCATCCCTGTGCCCTCTGCAGCCCAGGCTGTGCTACGGTGTCCATGCCCTGCCCTCTGTCCCTGCAGGCTGTCATCATCCCCCGGCTGCCCCACCTCACTGGCCCTTCCTTTGCTGACAGCTCTGCCTCCTGCCTGCCTCTGCCTGGCTGCACAAAGCATTGGACGACTTTCTTTCTCTTGATGTTTTCTGCTACTTCAAAAGCATCCTCCATCTCTGATACCACCCTTCAATCCACCCCAGGGCTCTCCTCTGCTGTCCTCAGTCTCCACTCCACTGAGCACAGAGCTCCTTTGTCCCTTTACATTGTTCATGTGCTTGAGTTGTCCAGACACCACCTTGGGAGATCTTTGAGCCGTCTCCAATGTGTTGGTAAATGAGAACATTCAGCTCATAGTCTAAGAAAATCACCAGAGGAGCAAGACCAGCCAGACCTCTCTGTTCTGACTACTTTTGTCTGGGAGCAATCCTTGGCTGATGAAATTTGAGAGTCTAAATGCAAATTTTGGCCCTGGCCCCCAGAAGAAAAGGGCATAGTAAGGAAGGAATGGAGCCCCATTCTGTGGTGGTAGATGACACACAGCCTGCAGGAGGCCAAGGCCAGGCAAAGCTGTCTGTCCTGGTAGATTTTTGTTGGAACAACCCCTGTATAGAGGGAACTTTTTAGCGGGATTACCAATTTCAGCCACGGGCACCTGGAAAGAGGAATGGTTCTTTTCTCGAGGAAAGAAAGCACACGGCTCCAGTGCTCCAAGGGCTGGTGAGGAGAAACCCTTGACTTGCCAGGATTAGTCAAACTTGCCAGGTGGCCCCTGGGAGGATCAGAGCAGCCAGATCTGTTCCATGTCCTGTTGGTTCCATGAGGCCCTGCAGTGTCACAATGTTCTCCTTGCTTCTGCGTGTCACAAAGGCCCCTTGCTTCCATGAGGCCCTGCAGGGTCACAATGGCCCTTTGGTTCTGTGGCGCCCTCAGTGTCACAATGTTCTCCATGGTTCCGTGGGGCCTGGCAGTGCCACAATGTTCTCCATGGATCCACGGTGCCCTGCAGGATCACAACGGCCCTTTGGCTGCACAAGGCCCTGTAATGCAGCAATGGCCTCTTGGTTCCACACAGCCCTGCTGCTTCACACCCACCCCTTTCAGTGTATGACCTTGTTAGAAATGATTAAAAGAACAACTCCTACCACAGCCGATTAATCTGAATTTAAGCAAAAAACCCAACTCTGGTAGGAGATTTATTTTCTCTCAACAGTAGGAAGAGTACATGCTATAACTTCTGTAGATTATGGGAAAGCCTTCCCAGAACAAGCAATAACCATTGCCTAATTCTTGAAAGAATAGCCAATAAAAATGGCTCAAGTAGAAAATTGAATGTCGCCCCTGTCAGATAAAGCTTCCAGGCTCTGAAAAAATGAAACTTGCAGAGGAATTTTTCTATAAAACAAACTAAATTTTATTACTAAACAGTAGAAAATTTCTGAAGGTATTTGCAATAGAGTATACAGTTCTGAAGAAGTGTTCAACTTTATTCCTCCTTATATCAAAACCAGATGTTCTGCAGAGGGAAAGAAAATCCTTACTTGGGAGAGAAAAACATCCACAGGATCCATAAAAAACCCATAGGTATGGAAGTGGTGTTTGACAGCAAAGGTAAAGCAGCTGTGCACAGCCACTGAGAATTCCCCAAGCACTTTGATAAGATAATTTCATTGGAAAGGGATTTTTCTATTCCAGACACTCTTCAAAAGGCACAAGTGCCATGCTGGCTGAGCTGTGGCCCTGCAGCCAGGCACAAGTGGCAGAGGTCTCTGTCCTCAGGTGCCTCTCAGCCCCTCTCCACCAGGAAAGAGCTCCTGGATCCGGCCTCCCGACAGGAAACAGTTCCAGGCAGCAGATGCTGGCTGGGACAAAGCCCATTCCCTGCCAGGAATAACTCTGAAACACTTCAAACAATAACATTCTTACTTTTTTGAGCACTGCCCAAAGAAAAATAAGTACAAAGAGACCTGGAAATGCTGGTGTGTTTATAGCACAGAGTAAGCTACAACACAACCAAACCAACCAGTCACCAAAGTCTCCTCCTCACAAAAAGGAGTTGTATAGTTTTGGAAGCAAAAGCAAAATTAAGGGTAATAATAGGGTAAAAGAGCTTAATTTAAAAATCCACATAGAGAAAATTATTTTCTCAGCTGTTTTATAAAGGAATAATAAGAGGAAAATAACAAGAACAGGAGCACAATAAATGAGGAATCTAAGACTGGCTGAAAGTCTGTTTCATAGATTAGTGGTAAATATTTTGTTTGCTTGATTTCTCCCTTGATTTAAAAGCAGAAACATGCCACTGTTCATTTTCTGGCATTTCTGTTCATTTTGTTTTCTTTTACTTTTGGACACAGATAAGATCTTTGTTGCCAAGCCCATAAATCACGAATGGCTACATGAATGCCTTCGGGGTCTCCTGTTGTCCAAAGGCACTCCAAGCATCTCCTCTGTAGGGACACAGGCAGGAAAGGTGGAAGGGAGGTTACAAGAGAAGGAGTCAGGAATACACCCCAAACCTGCCTGCAACAGCTTCCCCCCCAAAGAGCAGCACAAAACACACAAAATACCACAGCTAAAATATCAGAAATAATTGTCATCAGTCCTAAAGGCCAGTTGAGTCAAATTAGTTTGATGTCCATATTAAAATCATCAGTTAAGCTCAGGATCTGCAGAATGCAGTGAAATTAATGTAGAATATATCAGAATGGCAAAGCCTCCCAAGTTTCACTGGCATTGTGAGATCAGAGTCCGAATTTCACAGATGTCTTCAAGGAGGAAGTGTTTAAGCCAACACTTCCATGGAGACCATGGAATGTAGAACGTAGAACGTAGAACGTAGAACGTAGAATGTAGAATGTAGAATGCACACTCTCCACTGCTGGGGGAATTCAGGACTGAAATTCTGGGGCTTCCTGCAGTAGTAACTCGGCCACTGCACCCAGAACTGGCTTTTCTTTATCAGAAAATTATTACTGTGCAGCAATTCATCTTGTGCACTAAGCAACACCCACTACACAGAATTTACATTAAAAATTAAATAACTATACTGTACATTATTATTGTTATTTTTATTATTGGCTATAACAGATTTTTAGGTAATTTCTCAAAACAATTCATGGAATTCGGATATTCACTGCCATTCACAGGTGACTGCTTTCTCTGGACACCATTAATAATTCAACTTGAGCTTATTGTCAGCTGCTTCTCATGGAGCTCTGTCAAAAATCTGCTGCACAATGCAATGAGGGTGTTTTTTTCAACACACACCATTATTTCCAAACACACTTTCCACTAGTCCAGGCTGTGGTGACTATGTAATAAGGTGTATTTTTCAAAGAATCAAATACAGAGTCTGTAAACAGAAGCTCATAAATAGAAGCAGCAGCACAGGTGATCATTGACTTCTGATATCACAGAAATAATCACTCTTTTCCACAAAAAAAAAAAAAAAAAAAAAAAAAAAAAAAAAAAAGAAGTAATGCTTACAATAACAAAAGGCCACAAGTTAAAGTTCATTCTCACCGTTCAAGTAAAGTCATTAAAAAGATGTACAGGGGGTTCAAGAGTACTTGAATATCTTTCTAGCCCTGACTATTCCTGACCCAGCCAGCACCAGTGCCTGAAATTCCCCAAAGCACTGGAGTTTATCCTTAGCTTCACCTCAGCCTCCTCTCCATAGCACTGAGCACAACTACTGTGAGACCAGCAAATTTGATTTAACAGCACCAGCTGACCTGTAATGCCATTAATAACAACAGTCAGTCTAATAAAACACTTAATGCCTCCAAACTCCCACATTTTGAGCCCATAAAGGCAGGAGAAAGGCAGATAATTAAGCAGCTTTCCTATAAAACCCAGCCCCATCTGGCTGCAGCTCTTTTTCCCAACTGCAGAATCATCAAGCACAAGACTCGACTTTTCATAAGGATAAAGGGATTGGAAAACTGGTTTTGTTGCCTGTGAGCCTTGCAAAAAGGCACTGCCATCCATATGATACCTGTGCTGGATTCCAGCTCAGCCTGAGCTACAGGTGTGCAATATCCCGAGCTGCAGGAGGGGCAGCTTACAGGGGGGCAGTTATTACTTTTTTGGGGCTTATCAGAAACCATTCATAAAGGAGGAATTTTTGCTTCTTATGTTTCCCAAATCCCTGCCTGCATTATTTGATCACAAACAAATCCAACAAAACCTACTCACAGTATGCTTTTAACAGCTCATTTTAGCCTGATTTACATTTTAAAGAGTCCACCTACACATGACCATCTCTGCTAACTCTGAAAGATGATCCAACTGTTTCCATCAAGTCTATGCCTGTTCAAACTCTTCTTTTCAATTTTAACACTGCACAACACTTAAAAATTCCAAGTAAATTATATCACAGTGTTTGTTCCAGGTGAGCCACTCCAATTTCTTCAACAGGCAAGAGGGAAAGAGCTTGAGAATTTCAAACTGAGAATAGGTTTAAATGGGGTATTGGGAAGGAATTGTCCCCTGTGAGGGTGGGAAGGCTCTGGTATAGGATGCCCAGAGAAGCTGTGGCTGCCCCTGGATCCCTGGAAGGGTCCAAGGCCAGGTTGGATGGGGCTTGGAGCAACCTGGGATAGTGGAAGGTGCCCTTTGCAAGAATATATTGAAAAGTGATTAGGGATTAGAAGCATGAAGCATTCCAGTTTTGGAAGTTAAGAGTGGGTCAAATCCAAGTTATACTTTTGCATTTGTTTCCCAAATGTGAGTGATGCAAAGTAGAAATAATGCAATAATTGAGTACATGGCCTGTCCTGCAAACTGAGAGTGAAAGTAACACTGTGCTCATCTTCACCTCCAGGATTTTTTTTTTCAGCAAAATAACAGCAGCAGAATTTCAAGTTTCAGGAAATGATGAGAGGGATCTCAGTACCTACAGACACTGCTCTCAGGGACAGGAAAGCAACTGACCATGCTTAAGAAATGCTTATCAGACAACATGAATTGCAATAAACATAAGGACACAGCTCCCAGGGGACAGTATTGCCAAGGCTGCACTAGAAGGTTTATTCCATGTAACTCCAAGGGCAGTTTGCCTAACGAATCCTAGCCAGCATCAATCTATAAAAAGCTTTATAAAGTGTGATTTTCAACTGGAATTGTCCCTCCAGGAGCAGCACTCAGTGGACCAGCACTGGCCCAGCCTCACCAGGCTCTGGGCACAATGAGCATAGGGAAGGTGCTGCTGGACCAACCTTCCCATAAATGCCACTCAGCATCTTCAAAGTGTTCAAGGGCTTGCAAATTCCTGAGAAATGCACTAGAGGAAGACATGCAATTATTTCCCATTTTCACAATCTGAGCAGATTTCAGCTGAGAAAATAAAAAATACAAAGATTATATCTGTGGTTATTTTTATCTCAGATGTTAGGAATGAAGAAAGCTTACAAATATTCTGGCTTCCAAAAATACAAAACAAAACACCAAAACCAACCCCAAAACAAGCTACAAATCTGTTTTATTAACACCATTTATGCTTTCTGCCCAGGCAGAAAGGGATCTGGGGGCACTGATGGACACCAGCTGGACATGAGCCAGCAGTGTGCCCAGGTGCCTAAGAAGGCCAATGGCTCCTGGCCTGGATCAGGAATAGTGTGGCCAGCAGGAGCAGGGAGCTCATTCTTCCCCTGTACTCAGCACTGGTGAGGCTGCACCTTGAGTGCTGTGTCCAGTTCTGGCCCCTCAGTTTAGGGAGGACATTGAGATGCTTCAGTGCATCCAGAGGAGGCAACAAGGCTGGTGAGGGGCTTGGACCACAAACTCTGTGAGGAATGGCTGAGGGAGCTGGGGTTGTTTAGTATGGAAAATAGGAGACTCAGGGGTGACCTTATCACTCTCTACAACTCCCTGAAAGGCAGCTGCAGTCAGGTGGGGTTGGTCTCTTTCACTAGGCAGCAACCAACAGAACAAGAGGACACAGTCTTAAGATGTGTCAAGGGAAAATTAGTTTGGATATTAGGAGAAAGTTTTTCACGGAAAGAGTGATAAAGTACTGGGATGGTCAGCCCAGGGAAGTGGTGGAGTCACCATCCCTGGATGTGTTTTAAAAAAGACTGGATATGGCACTTGGTGCCATGGTCTAGTTGAGGTGTTAGGACATGGGCTGGACTTGATGATCTTGAAGGTTTCTTCCAATCTAGCCATTCTATAAATTCTATATTCCATGCAACTGCCAACGGGCTCAGCTGCTGAAGGGGCACCGGGTGTGGCCGTTGGTGACACTTGGCAACGTGGAACCCAGAGACCTTTGTGACATGGGAGAGCCCAACGCTGGCTGAGGGGTATATAAGGGGTGCAGAGGCCTGGGGTGCCCAGTCCCGTGAGAGCCGTTCTTACAGAAGGAAGCAGCTCCCGGGACCTGTTGGCGCTAGAGGCCTTCAACGATGGAGGACGGCAAAGCCAAGCCCAGCTCCTCCTCGCCAGCCAGCCCCCTGCCCAGCTGGGGCCGAGCCCAGGCCCACGGTGGGCCCATGGTGAGAGCAGTGGGTGCCTCAGTCTGGGCCCAGCCAGACACTGAGGAGAAGGGGCCCTGTCTCATCACAGAAGAAAAGAAACCTGACATGGATGTCAAGCCTTCCCTGTGGACACAAGTTCAGGCCCAAGAGCTTCACCCACAGGAAGAGTCTACAGGACGTGAATCGCACCAAGTGGTACAAGCAGCAGCAGGCAAGGAAGCATCCCCATGCGGAGCCGGGAGCTTGTCCCTGCTCATGGTGGCCCTGCGGGTGCAGCACAGAGATACGGAACCGGGAGAGCTGCCCCGAGCGGAAAAGGAGTTCCATGACCCAGAGCTGCCCCAGTACATGGGGGAACACTACACTGAGATGGAGCCATTCCAAGAGTGCCAAGGTGATATACCAGAGCTGTCTGATGGAGAGACCAGCGTCTGGGGCTCCAGCAGTGAGGAGCTGTATGCTTCCATGGAGGAAGTCAACAGTGACAACAGCAGCAATGACTTCACATATGTCACCTGTGACTCAAAGCTGAGCATCACCAGCTTCATCTCCAGCTTCGGGGCTACTCCTGTGTCGCAGGAGGAGGATGACCTGGATGAACTCAGCATCAATGACTGGGACGAACTCAGCATCAATGACTGGGACGAATTCAACATCCTTGAGGATGAACTCCGCATCCTGGAGCAGCAGGAAGAAGGCGGCAGTGCCCGAGGCCTGGCACCCCTTGCAGAAGACGAGCTGTGTGAGCCTGCCCCTCAGGAGACCTTGCTTGAGGAGCAGGAGCCAGAGTCCCTCCCTGCCTCTGTCCCTTCAGCTGCCCAGGCCCCCCAGCAGCAGCTGGCTGCCCCCAGCACACGGCCTGGCCCCTTCAGACGGGCGCTGCGGGCGCTGCGGGCCCTGGGGACACTGCTGTGCTGCTCCTGCCGCAGCTCACAGCCACACCACGAGAGTCTGTGCCAGCGCCACACCCACCTGCACACGGCAGCTGGGCCCACCGAG
Organism: Erithacus rubecula; assembly: GCF_903797595.1. Classification (NCBI taxonomy): domain Eukaryota; kingdom Metazoa; phylum Chordata; class Aves; order Passeriformes; family Muscicapidae; genus Erithacus; species Erithacus rubecula. The sequence continues at coordinate 490,383 of NW_027636213.1, forward strand.
ACACACTGCAAACACAAATGCAACTGGAGCCTAAGAAATAGCAGCAGTTAAAAAAATAGGAAAAATAGGAATAAGAGAATACAAATAAGAGAATAGGAATAGGAAGATGATAAGAAAAATAGTAGCAGTGTTAAGTGAAAAAATAGTTGTTAATATAAGAATATAAAATAGGATAAGAATGACAGCAAGCATAACAAGTTAATAAGATTAATCAGAAGAATAGAATTAGAAGAGTAAGAATAGGATAAAGAAGAAATAGAAGAAATAAGAATAAAAATTAAAATAGGAATAAGAAGAATAAGAATAAGAGTAAGAAGAAATAGTAGTAGTAGCAATTGAGAAGAAGGAAAAGAAGAAGGGAAAAAAGAAGACTTGGAGGATGATGAAGAAAGTATTCGCCCTTCAAGGCCAAGCTATGAAGAGGTCAAGACCCAAGTGGAGAAAGATCTGACATTTCACTGCCAGCCTCCAGAACTTCATCCAGGATACATCCTCTGCAGGACGAAGTAGGAAAACAGCTGAAGCTCCAACAGATCCTTAATAAACTTTTAATAATTTTTTTCTTAATAATATTTTTATTAATCTAGTTATTATCTATTAATTTCTTTTTTCAAAAGCTGATAGTGCACATAAAAAGTGAGCTGTGGAAACTTAAAGCAAGCTGGGCAATTAGGGCTGAACTGCTCCCTCCATCTGCTTCACAGATAATTTTTATTTGACCCCAGGAATGCTGGTTACTCAAGCAGACTAAACAACTTTGATTCATTTCAGCATGTGAAGACTGGGGTGTGCAGCTCCAGGCCAGGCTGGCAGGGTTGAACAGGAATTGCTGAACAGCACTGGAGTCATGGTCCCCTCAGCATCCCCTGTTCCACCCAGCCCAGCCTGCCAGGAATCAGGCTCAGCAGTAAAAGCATGAATTCTAAATACCTCAGGATTACTGCACCACATGGAATGATCAAGCTCTGTGATTCCAAAGTCCCATTTCAGGTTCTCATCTGGGCTAAAGGCTGTATTTTGGGTTAGGAACAGGCTGGCTGAGCCAGCCCCAGCTCTCTTTGATAGTTATCAGCACCTGGCTGCTCTTGGGGTCCACAGGAGTGCAAAGCCACATGTAAGCCCTGCACCAATCTGTTTGCCTAGAGACAAAACTTATTTTCTTCTGCACACCAAAGTTCCTTTCATGCCACCTGGTTTAGATAAGCTGCTCAAGTTTTGCCTGGTTGGATTTGAACAGCTGCTCCCTGAAGATGAAGGGACAAGACCAGGAATAGTTAATAACTTTCTTAACTGGAAACACTGTTGAATCATTCATTTCCCTCCCCACAGATTGCACAAAGCCTCCTCAGTGTTTGAGTCTAACCAACCTTTTAACTGGAAATAGCAACCCTCGGCAGGATTTTCCTGTCCTGGCACCAGTTTCTCTCAGAAGTGTCCCCCTGGCTTCCAGCCAGAGCATCTATAAATGGCATTTATTAAAGCCAAATTTTGAGATAGGGGAAGGTGTGGGTGGAAAATTCAAGACAACAACTGAATTCTGAGTAGGTTTATACCTACAAAGCACCAGGGTCATCTCTGTTCCCTAATAATAATTCACATTATTTCCTATCCTGCCTTTGATTTTGACACTCATTCTCTATACCAAAAAAAACTGTTCTCTTTTGGCTTTTATAGCTGCAACTGTTCTGGTGTCTTTGCAGCTCTGCAAAGCCTTCAGTCTCAGACAGGACACCTAATTTCTGAAATTCCACCCCATGTACTCATATACACCCCAGCCCTTCTCCACAGAGCTGATTCCCACAGGCCACCCCAGCCTCTGCTGGTGCTGGTCTTGTTCCTCCTCAGGTGCAGGATCTGCATTTGCCTTTGTGGGATTTCCAAAGGTTCCTCTCTGCCCATCTCTCTCCCACCTATCTAGGCCCTCTGAAGAGCTGCACAGCCCTCAGGGGATCAGCCACTCCTCCAAACCTTTTATCACCAGTGAACTCCCTGAGGAGCCATCAACCTCCCAGGCTCTGCCTGTCCTGCTCCAGCTCCCATCATCTCTCCTATGTTTGTAACCATTTCAGTTGCTCTGTCTTTCCTTACAGAGCAAGAAAATAAGAAAAAAATCCAGGTGGATTAATGCCAAATTATGCTGGCATTTTACAGAGAGCATGAAAGACAACAAAACTGACGATTTTCTAAAGCAAAAGCACTATTACAGTCACAGTAACACCTATCAAGGAAAAATCTGTTCCCTAAAATAAGGAATAAATTTTAATATAAAATCCCATCAGCTCAAGGTGGTACCAATTAATCAAAACAATTCACTTGCAGATTCTTCACAGTCACTGTTTTTTAAATGGTAATTCTTTCCTTACTTGCTATTCCAGTGTTGGCACAAAGGAGGTTTAAGCTGATTTTCATCCAATCTTAAAAAACAAACCATAACTGTAGTTTAAAATAGTTGGGATTGTTTACTCCTCTCAGTTCTACATGCCAATTCAAATACTGAAAAAATGATAAAAAACCAGCACTACTGCCAAAATGAACACCTGAGAAATGCCAAAGTCACAATGCACAGTACAGAGGAATACTAAAATCTCTGATTTTTAATACACTATGAGTAGTGTACAGTTAGCAAACTCCAAGAATGTTCTGGATTCACATGCCTGTGCACACCCCAAGTGAGCACCTTAATAAAATTAATCACTCATTAACTATGAACAGTCCTGGGTATTTTTATGAAGATGTTGAGTTCCTAATTGGATTTGAAGCACAACAGATGCTTAGGACTCAAACCAAATGCTGCTTTTCCTATATATTAAATATATATATTTGTGTGGATTCATAAAAACACTCCACATCTACTAAAGTAATTTAAAAATATCAGCCAAATGATTTCTGCTTCTCCATAGCTTACAAATTCAAGTCATGAGCCAAAAACCTCAGCAATTCCAGAGAGGAACCACTGCAATGATGCCACAGTAAGCACCAATTCTGATTAAAACACCTGAATTTATGAAGAATTTTTTTTTTTTTTTAAGTTGAAAAATACTTTTGGGTATGGCTTCTGCACAAAAATTCTTTTCCATGAGAGTCTGCCAACTACTACAGAGCTACTCAGGGTTTAAAGTGTTACTCCAGGTTGTGCCTGGGCCAGCAGGGCAGAGGTCAGAGCTCTGCAGTAAATTCCTGCCATCAAGCAGCCGGCAGATAAGGGTTGGGAAAAGAAAAAAGAAAACAAACACAACAAACCCCAAAGCCCCACTGGCCACATCTCCTTACAGTCAGAGACCTTGTAAAATGTCACCTTTGTCTCCCCTGATGCCAAACTCCTGACGAGAGGTTCAGAACAAGGCACAGGGGGTAGGGAAAGAAGAATTTAACAAACCTAAACCACAAAGCTCCTCTTGGACTTTGTTTTTCGAGTGTTTTGCAATTTTGCTCTCAGAAAGTCATGCAAGTTTTATGAAACTTGCATGGAATTTAAATCAAGATTCATGCTGTAATTTTTAGCTCTCTGCCTGAACACTGGTACCTGCACTTGTGTGCCCACACTAAAATAGCTCATTTCTGTCAAACTCTGCTCTACAATGCCAGGAACAGGAATAAAGCACATCCATGTGCATCCGGCAATGGCACAATGCACAGACCCACCTGGGGATGCTGCTGCCAGCCCTTATGCTCTGCAAAAACTCTTCTACCCACAATATTAAACACTAAGCAAAAGAAAATGTTATAGATAATGCAAAAGCCTTCTCTAGCAATTCTCTGTTGCAGTCCCTTAGGAATGAGACTCAGACACCGAGATCTTTTTGCTGCAAAAGAGTCCACTGTATTGTTTCAACTACCTCTTTTTATACATTAGTGTATAAGGGATACCTTTTTTAACATGCAGTCTGATTGGTTACAATGTTTTCCTTTCTATAAAAGCTACTTGTTAATAGGTGCATCTAGGATAACATAAATCAAATAAAACTATTGCAAAATCATGTCTTTGAAGTAGTTCTACTATAGTCAAAACAGGATCTTGTCTCTCCAGATGTGCTTTCCTTTATCCTTGAGCAGTCACTGTAAATTTTTTATGACTGTGTTTTCCTTCTCTGAACAGTCACAAGGACACCATGAATTATGTTTTGCCTTTTCATTGTCCCGGCATCTTGCGATACACTGGGGTGAGTGTCAGAGCTGCAGCTAGGCTCCCAACATCTCCCCCTCTCTTTTCAAAGACAGTGTCTCCAGTTCATTTTATTTGAAAAGAAAAACATCGGATGAGAGAAGGTCCCATAATAATAACTACAATGATTATTAGTATAACAACTATAATTCCTTTGATAATGTCCTTAAGCCAAGCTGAAATACCAAAAGAAAGCATCCAATCATAGAACGGGTTATGGTTTACAGTAATCTTTGATGTATGATCTTGTAGCCATTGAAGTTGTTCATGTATGGAAGCACTGTGATCAGACAGATTGAAACAACACATTCCTTCAAATTCTTCACATCCCCGATTTTGTGTTAATAGCAAATAGTCTATGGCAGCCCTGTTTTGCAACACTGCCTGTCGTAAGCTATTAGTGTCTTGGGCCATTTGAGTAATTATAGAAGTGGTGACATTAGATTGCTTTACTACCCAACAAGCAAGATGCTGAATTTGAGTTAAGGCTTGGGCACTTGCTACAAAAGGAACCATGGAAGCAAATATTCTGGCAGTCCGGCTCCAAAGTTCTACCTCATCGTCACAGTCTGGTGCCAGCTGCATAGCTTCTCTTTTGGTACGAGTGTTGTTTAGAGTTCTGATGAGGCCTTGTGTAGGTGTAAGTAAAGAAAGTTGGCCCAAGTAACATGGTCCTCCCATAGCATAACGAAGAATACCTTGCCATGCCCTGTCACCACAAATAAACATCAGAAGGTAGAGATAGGGGCTTGGAAATGTTTAGATGGATGTGCCCCGTATCCCATCCATAAGGTGAGGAGCCACTATATTCAGAAACATTATCATTTTGATTGGGTGTTACCCAATTTTGCCTTTTTTGTTCATTTGTTGTCCAGGAAAAACGGCCAAAATAAATACAACCGCTGTGATTTAACAATCAACTATCCAAAAGGTTGAATTCTTGTGGATCCCAAGGTAATGTCTGGTTAAGTGTACTTATGCATTTCGCAGTGCAGTGACTAGCATTACCTGTAACACAGCTAGAGGCAAGTCTAGATACTGAAAAAGGAGATCCGATCAAGCATGTTCTAAATGGGTCTGCTGTAGCTTTGAGGTGCAGGCAAAAGTCTTTAACATTGGTTTTATCAGCCCAGGCCAACCAAAAATTGTTGCGTGGAAATGACACAGCTTGTTCAGTTGACATGGCTACGAGATTGCACACACCAAGGCATAACTTTAGCAAATTCAAATTCATCTTCATAATGTTTCCCACAATCAATAAGATACTTAGATTTTAAAACTTTTGTTTGGTTAAGTGTTAATAAAACCTCTATAGGCCGAGCTAAATGCCAAGCATATGAAGCTAATTCGCGTTCTTCTATACTTTCAAATAAGGCATACGCTGAAGCATGATCATGTCTTGTTTTAAGCCATCTATTTAAAGGAAGCAAAGGATCATCAAATAACACATTAGTATTATACAAACAAAAGGAACAACCTTCAAAAGCAGTATGTATATTATGAGAAGTAAATATATTGCCACGCCTTCCACAAGCAAATTGGCCCTCAACCCAAATGGAACATTCACACTCTGGTGAAAAAATTTTGGATACTCGCGAGGAATGTAAGTCCCAGATAAGATTCACAATAGTTTGAGAAGAAGGAATGTCAGGAAAGTAAGATTCCTCAATGCTCAGTTCCTTGGCTATCAACACCTTGATCCATTGAATCCTGTTTTTCCACCTCTTCAGTCTGGTCTGATACCGTTGCTTTGTCTCTTCCGGCGTCTCCCAACGCTGCAGGTGCTCCAGGGTCACTGTCACGCAACCACGGCTTCACCCACTTTGCAGGAATCCACTGCGACTTATCTCCTGTCAATACACAAGCATATCCCCGCCCCCAAGTAAGTAACTTGACTGGACCTTCCCATTTTTGTATGACTGGATCCCACAAGGATGCAAATACCCGAACAAATCGTTTGTCATGTTGCGAAAAATGAGCATCTATTGGTCTCATAGGAGACATTCCATGTGGTTGAGAAATCCATAGTTTCCAATTATGTACATACAAAGCTTTAGAAGCAATTTCAGAAGGGGAGAGGAGGATCTCCCCCTCCCGTCTAAAAAGACGGAACAAACGTTTAAGATGTTGATGTTTTCGTTCAATAATACCTTGACCTCCACTGTTATAGGGCACTCCTGTAATATGTTCAATGCCCCATCGATGAAAGAAGTCCTGGGCATAGGAACTCGTATAATTAGGCCCATTATCTGTCTTTATCCACTTCGGAAGTCCTAGCACTGCAAATGATTCTATCCAATGACGGCAAGAAGCTCTGGATTTTTGAGAAGTCAAGGGCGTTGCCCAAACCAATTTGCTAAAGGTGTCTTTTGTAACATGCACATATTTCTGTTTCCTAAATTCGGGAACCACCGCCACATCTGTTTGAAACAACTCACAGGATTGTAACCCTCGTGGATTAACGCCCATCTCCTGTAAAGGGGGCAGCCTTGCACAATCAGGGCAAGCTGCAACGATGCTCCTAGCATCAATTCGTGAGATGCGAAACTCTTTCTGCAACGATAAAGAAGGTTGATGAAAAAATGAATGTGAAAGTCGAGCGAGTTCAAATGGTTTCAAGCCAACGACAGCTGATACCGCAGCGTCAATCCTTCGGTTTCCTTCAGATATAATTCCTGGGAATGGTAAATGACTGCGAACATGAGTAGAAAAATACTGTACAGTACGGCAAGAAATAAGGTTCATCAATGTACACAAAGCAAAAGCAATCTTTTCATTAGAGATTTTCCCCATCACTGAATCACTTATCCGTTCTAAAATGGAAGCAACGTATAGGGAATCAAATAAGGTTAAAAGGTTTGTCATGAAAATCGAAAAATGCTAGGACTACTGCCTTTAATTCCAATAATTGTACTGAGGCATCCTTCTCTGAACGAACAACAGTGTTCCAGTTACCCTGGGCAAAATGTGCATAACCATATTTACCACTCTTGCCAGTAGCATCCGTGAAAACAGTCACTGCATCCTTCAGAGGCGACAGTGCTCGCACAGAAGTCAATCGTATTGGTAAATTTGTAGCAAATAAAGGTGAAGGTGGAAAGTGATTATCAAAGCGAATACCCAAAGTTGCAGTGGCAAACGTAATGGAAATCTGTTGCCATTCTTCCGTCAATTGCAAGGACGACACGGGCAAACAAATCAAGCCGGGTTCTTTGCCATAAACCAACCTAATTCTTTTTCGTGCTTTTAGCAACAGTTGTCCTAACAAGTCAAGCCTATGTACAAGTGTTAAATTTGACACACTAGATAAAAAAAACCCATTCTAAATGAAAAAAGCTTTTCTTGTCTGGCTCACACTGTCCCACAATAGCCATAAATTCTGATGAGTGATGCAAAACATAAATCCCCACTTCCAGATTTGGATTATATCTATACACATAAGAATTTTGTAGTTTTTGCAAAATGCTTTCCAATGCAGTATTAGCTTCAGAAGTCCACACAACCTGATCGTTAATGTCTGAAGTACCAACCAGCAAAGTACGAATGGGGTTTATTTCTGTGTTTGAGATACCTATCCAAGGACGGATACTTTGGATGTCACCTAATAATTTCTGGACATCATTAACAGTGGAAATATTACGATGTAATTCCAATTTTTTCAGAGAAAATTGTGTTTCTGTAATTGCATAACCTAAGTACAACCAGGGGCTTGTCCTTTGCACTTTTTCATGTGCCACATATAGACCCCACTTTTCTAAGATTTGTAACAAATTTTGTTGTGTTTCTGAATCCAACTCTTGCTCACTAGCTACCAAGATGTCATCCATGTAGTGGTAGGTAATATAACAAGGGTATTTTTGTCGCCATTCTTCCAATGCTAAATCAACATACCACTGACAAATGGTTGGGCTATTTTTCATGCCTTGGGGCAGAACAACCCATTCATACCTTTTTGCAGGAGTACTATTGTTTACTGATGGCACAGAGAAGGCAAACCTACAATAATCAGAAGGATGTAACGGTATGCTGAAAAAACAATCTTTTATGTCGATAATAAACAAATAATAATTTTTGGGTAAGGCACTAGGAGAAGGTAAACCAGGTTGCAAAGCTCCTAACGGGTTCATTTGATCGTTTACTGCTCTTAAGTCATGCAAAAATCTCCATTTACCAGACTTCTTTTGTATTACAAACACAGGGGTGTTCCAGGGACTATGAGAGGGTTGTATGTGGCCTAATTGTAACTGTTGTTGAACTAGTTCCTGTAGGTGCCCGATCTTTTCTTGAGATAGTGGCCACTGAGCCACCCATACCGGGTCATTTAATTTCCAAGACAGCTTTATACATGGACGAGCACCTTTCTGCACAGCGGCCGCTTCTAAAAAGGCTGAGTAACTAGTGCAATTCACCATTGGCTTAATACATCCCTGCCTAGTAGCCATAGTGGCGTTTCTAACACATAAGGTCTGGTTATTGCTGTATTGCCTTCTCCGTCCTGAATACAAATGTCAATCACACTCTGTCGAGTGGTAGTAATCCCAGCAATACCTAAAAGATTTTCATTTACTTGCTCCACTGGCCACGACCTTGGCCAGGCAGACAAAGGAATAATGGTTACATCAGCTCCAGTATCCATCATCATTTCAGCCTGTAATGAGCAATCCTCTAAGGATCCATTTTCCACTGCCGGTTTCAATTTTACCTTTCGAGTGGGTCGTTTTGTGGATAAAAGTTCTGCAAAGGCAATTAGAGGCTTTGTACTACCAAATCCACCCACTCGCTTCTGATTGCTTTGTGTAAGAATTTGTGGAACAAAGGGCACGAGTTGAGCAATAGAACTGCCCTTAGGAATAAATACTGGTGGAGAAAAAACCTTTAGCATGATTTTAATTGTACCTTCATAATCGGCATCTATTACACCCGGTAATACAAAGAGACCTTGCTTAGATGCAGAAGACTGACCAATTAAAAGAGCAGCCAATCCATTTCCTAGTGGGCCTTTGGAGGTAGTGTCAATTAAAGTAACATTTTCATCTCGGATAGTTATGGACGAGGCCGTTACCAAGTCGACTCCAGCGCTTCCACCTGTTGAGGGGTACATGTGGAATAAGCAGCCATCGCTACTGGAGTCGACTGAGTTGGGGGGTTTAGAACTTGAGATATCGCCGCGCCCCCCGCGCGGCCCTTCTCGTTTCCCGACAGGGGGGTCCCGTCCTTTTTAAAATGAGATCTACAGTCATTGGCCTTGTGCCCAAATTTATCACATCTTTTGCATACTCCAGTAAAAACTGATGAGGATACTGCAGCTTTCTGTGACCATAACGGACAATGTTTACGAGTATGACCTTTATGACCACAGTTGTAACACGCATCTGAAAAAGCTGTATCTTTTTTATTAAGGGTGTTAGCTTTTGTTAAGGCTGCTGCAAGGGCAGTGGCATGAATCTTTGCCTTCTCTTTTTCCGCTTCAATAGGGGCTCGAGAGCAAATTTCAATCATTTGTAGCAGTGTCATGTTAGGTGGCAAAGTGGCTAGCAAACGCTTGCAAGTAGCATTAGCATTTTGCAGGGCAATTTCCTTTACCATTGTATCCTTTAAAGGCAAAGGTATGTCAGGTGCTGATTCCACTCCCTCTCTTATACGGTCTACAAATTTTAAATAAGGTTCGTTATCCTCTTGTCTTAAATGCAAGTAAGGTTGTTTTGGTTTTCCAACCTGAGGGAGTAAAGAAAACGCCTCTAAAGCAGCAGCCTTACTCTGAGCAATCACCCAAGTATGCATTGCAGCTTGTCGCTGCGGATCAGTATATTGACCTTGTCCCATCAGCATATCCAGACTTGCAAACCTTAATGGATCACCCTGTGGCAGATGCATATTTTCTAGTTGTTTTCCCGCCAATTGTTCTTGCCACTTATTAAGAAACAACATATAACTAGTAGGACCCAAAATGAGTTCAAAAATAGTTCTAATGTCTGCAGGAACTAACTCTTGATATTTCAATATAGCTTCTACCTGTCGTCGGACTAGCCGATTATCAACCCCATAATCCATGACCGCCTTTTGGACCTTAGCAATAAGGTTCCAGTCTAAAGGCTGGTACATGTCTCCATTTGCCGTGCGAGTTACAGGAGCTGCTATTATTTGAAAATCACCTCGCAGCTCAGCATTAGTTATTGCTCCTTTCCACCTCTTAAGCATATCAAAGGAATGATCCCTGGGCGGGTCAGAAGTAGCAATACTCGAGCCTGGATCACCCGGTCCCGGGCCCGTTCCCCCAGCTTTTCCCCAATCATTTTTACCCATTACCCAATTTGCAACAGTGTCCATAATTCCGGTAGATGGCGCTGCTGCACTATCAGAAGTTTTTATCCAACGCTCAGCTTCTTCTGGGGATAGAATCGGTAAATTTTTTGCCTTCAAATAGTTCTGAGCAGTGGGCAAATCAAAAGCATTGTCATACATTAATTGCAAGGTTCTGCGTCTCCTATCCATTTGGTCTGCCAATGTCACTGGTTTGGAGTTATCCTCCAAAGTTTTTAAACCAGTCACGATAGCGTCGTGTGCCTGCTTATATGCTTTCCTTATTGCTTTAGAAGAAGACCCTTTATCTAACCGTTTCATCTCTTCTAGTAACTGTAGCATAGCTTTCTTCTGATCTTCTAACTGTACCCGGAATGCAGAAGCATCATCAACAACAGGGGTGTCCACCTCCATATCACTTGGCAGAGGAACTAAAGCAGGATCAATGTCGCTTCCCGATTTTTTCTCTACTGGTGGGGCAGGCAGGGCAGATGGCTGAGAAGGCTCGGGTACCCAAGGGGGTATGATATCATCATACGGTCCTTTCTGCACTGGGGCTGCTACATTTTCAGGTGGAGGTGGGTCAGGCAGATGTTCAAAAGATGATAGATCAGACGCGCCAGGGTCAGAGGAAAGCGACTGTGGCTCCGCGGCGGAGGGATATGGCTCTATAGAGAGCGACAACTTCTCCGCTGCTGCAGATACCATTGTTCGAGCCGCTAGTTTGACCTCGGTTTCTGCTGTAAGTTTATCAATTAGATGGCGCATTTGTCTGAATACAGGAGCAAGGGACTTAGCTTCCTTATTGCCAGTTTGGACAGCTTCCCATAAATCAGCTCCTACTGCCTGCCACGTCTCTACTCGAAATATATCAACAGTATCTTTTAGAAACCCACGCCGTTTTGCCCAATAAAGGAGGTCGACTAACTGTGTCCGATTCAAAGTTTCTCCATTCCTTTTTGCCAAGTCTAATACTGAGTCCACTGTTGCCTTTTCTAGGGCAGAGACAGTACCCCCCATCTCGCAAAATCCAGTTTATAAGCTGCAGCCGACGTTCGGCTCCGACTCACCGGTGGATTTGTGGCCACTCACGCCGCTCTCGGGCGTCCGGCCGCAGCCGCTTGTCCAGGAGTCAGCGTTTAACCCTTTCACCATCACGTCGGGGTCACCAGGATGTTGCAGCCCCTTAGGAATGAGACTCAGACACCGAGATCTTTTTGCTGCAAAAGAGTCCACTTTATTGTTTCAACTACCTCTTTTTATACATTAGTGTATAAGGGATACCTTTTCTAACATGCAGTCTGATTGGTTACAATGTTTTCCTTTCTATAAAAGCTACTTATTAATAGGTACATCTAGGATAACATAAATCAAATAAAGCTATTGCAAAATCATCTCTTTGAAGTAGTTCTACTATAGTCAAAACAGGATCTTGTCTCTCCAGATGTGCTTTCCTAAATCCTTGAGCAGTCACTGTAAATGCTTTATGACTTTGTTTTCCTTCTCTGAACAGTCACAAGGACACCATGACCTATGTTTCATCTTTTCATTGTCCCGGCGTCTTGTGATACACTGGGGTGAGTGTCAGAGCTGCAGCTAGGCTCCCAACAGTTTTTTTGGGTTTTTTTAACAAAAAGACTAATATTTAACTAACGGCACAACTCCAGCCTTTTTTTTTACCTTTTGAAACCCCCACTTCCCATGGGCAAAGAGCAAAAGTAAGAATCCACCCTCATTCTTAACCTACCCCATGTACTCAGATGTTTTCTGCTTGCTCCTCCTCTTCATTCCATGCAGGAATATGGTTGTATTTGGTTCTTTGGAAAGGCCATATTTCAGCTTCAGCACCCTGAGGTTTCAGTGAACATCAGGAACTTCACATTTCCAAAGCTGCCTTCCCCCCATTTTCCTGGCTGATCACTGACACCCCAAGTCATGGATCACATCTGGGAATTACCACATGGACACATTGCCAGGTATCCAAAGCACTTGTACTACAGATTACAGTCAAATCCCAGGATAAGTAAGTGCAGGTGTATAATGAAGCCCACTTAAAATGAAACTGGTCTCAGGCTTGGGGTATAAGAATTCTGTAGTAAGATTTATGACCTTTAACAGGAACTTCATTATAAAGAAAGTGACTTTTATGTAATGAAAAGCATCTCTCTCTGAAGAGGAATGATGTGTTAACATCAGCAGAGCTGTGTTTCAGTGTTTTCTGTTTGCAATCCAGCACCATCATTGTCACCTAAAGTTCATTAATTATTCTAAAAATGCCATTACCCAAATGCAATTGTATGCAATTTTTAAATAATTTTCTTCAGAAAGTGGCATTTCATCTCTTTTAAGTCTAATTTTTCCAGTAGAGCTTACCCTGTGTTCTTAGAATTAATACATGAAAATACAAACATTAGTAATGAGCCCTATTAACACAGATTTCACTTCAAGGTAACTTAGATTTACTTCACACAGCTAAGTGAGTTCATTTCACTGGAAGAAGATTCTCTAAAGGAAAAAACATCAACTACTGTGGCAGATATTGCCCAATACATCGCTGAAAAAATAAATTCTACTGATTGGATTTTTTTTCATTCCCCCTGCCTCCATAGCACTTTTAAAAATACAGTCTTTTAATGATTGTTTAATTTTCATATAACTAGAATATAAATCCTTTACATACTGCCTTGCTGCAGCTGCAGCATAATGTCTCATTTTTCATGGAAAAAAACCTAATTACGTGGTTCACCGAATTGCCTGTGGTAACACATCAATTTTATTTACATTCAAAAGTTGGACTTGAGTTTGTTCTCAGCACTCCAGTTAATTCCAAGCCCATTTTACACAATAGTTTCCCTGGATTCATTAGTAACACCTCACTCTGCTGTTATTGGGAGGGATTCCCAGCACTTTCCAGGCAGTTCCACTTCCACAGTTCTACCCCACTTTAAATACCCTGGATTTGCTCTAAGTCTGGCCTTGCTGGAACAGTTCTGCCAAAGGACCATCAAATGTCCCTCCAGAAGGCAGCTGTTAATGTTGCCTCTGGAATACCAACTCCTTTGCCCACAAAAACACCAGAGGAAAACAAGAACTATTGTGTCAAATAAAATCTAAAGGTTAATTACTCAAAATTTCAACTATTTCAGTCGAACTGAGCTTACATTTGGAAAGCAGAAAGATTATGAGGAAGCATGTGGATCCACTAGAAAATTTCTTGGCTTTACCTTCCATCAGTGTCTTTCATCTAAACTTTTTTCAAGAGGTAATTTGTTGCAATCAACAGGAAAACCTCCAAATTCCCAGCCACGAGCATAATTAAGATGTTAATTCTTGAGTGATATAAATAAAAGAAAACAATAAAAAGCATTTACATAAAAAGCTTTTTTATATATGGCCCTTTGGTATATTTAAGACTTTTTTCTAACTTTTTAGGCTTTGATATTGCCAGCTGTAAGAAGAGGGAAAATGCACTATGTGAGAATAAGCCATGGAATATCTTGAGCTGGAAGGACCCACAAGGATCAGTAAAGTCCATTTCTTGCCTAGAACTGGTAATGAATTAAAAAATGCTACTTGTACTCATTGGATCCTGCTCTGAGCACTGAGATTGCATGTTGTGTGGAGACAAAACCACTGAAGGAGAGAGGAATTAAAGCAAAGGTATGTGCAATCACAATTCCAAACAGGACACTCATTTTTATTTTTTTTATATAATTCCCATAAACCAATTTTCAAGTAAAAGGGGTAGAAGTAGGTGATGGGAAGAACATTTATTTTTAAAAGAAAACAAAACAAAATGAAGACATCTCATCCAGACACAATAAGGCTCTTGTCAACTTCATGTGTATAAAAGGAGTTGGCATTTTCCCATGAAGCAATTCCTTAATCCCAAATGATGGCATAATAACCTCATTTAATATGCCTCCTTAAAAGAAAAAGTTTATTTTGTCTAAGCTGAACTTCAACTGGCAATCACTGGACACCAATTACCAGTGTCAGATATAAGGGTCACAGAACAATTCTGAGGGCTGAGAAAGTAGGAATTCACTTTTCAATCCCATCTTCTTACCAAAAGAATGGAAAAGTTGAACTTTGTTTTCATGTCTTTGGGAATAATCTATGCTAGGCAATTAAGAAAATGCAAATGACTTATCTTATTGAAAATAATCAAGCCAGAAACAGACTTTTCAGTAACTTAATATTCCAATAAAGTCTTCTGTCATAGGAACCTACTTGTTAATTCCACTCCGTGCTCAAGAACTGGCAATTAACCATTTTCAGATTTCACTTCAAATTATTAATAAGTGGTACTCAGCTGCTTGATATTCATTGCTGCTTTTAAATGGAAAGCCTTCCAAAAGCCTTGCATTTCAGATCCTTTATTCCTTGTTCATGGGCTGCTTTTCCATGCCCTGTCTGCTCTCATTCCTGCTACCACTGGGCATGACAAGAGTTCTGGGGTTTGTGGAGTTGTTGTTGTAATTAAAATTGCTGTGATACACATCCCATGCTTTCACCAAAGCCCAGGGATCCAAGGAATAACCTTTGGGCAAATTCAAGGAAGTCTCCAAGCCAGCTGTAATGCAATTCCAGCAGCAACCCCTCCCTTCTTGCCCACTGCCATAATCTCATAGTAGAATGAAAAGACTGAGGAGCACTGTCATTTGAACAGCCATTTCATGGCAAGGGGGCTCAGTCTTCATTTCACACTTTGCTTCACACACTTAAAATACGTTTGAATAGGCAGGAACATCTTCTCATTCAATAATTAATGTATCTCACTACAGAGCTTAGAACATACTCTGTAATTCCTGACAGAGCTTCCAATTCCTTGCAATTGCAGAAATAAGACAGTACCCTGCAAGAACCTTAAATAGGCTCAAATTGAAATGGAAAGTAGATTTTTCATTACTTTATTCTCTTATATTTGTGGAACCAAAAAAAGAAATTTTTTCCAAGTTTTCCATTCGTTTTTTCTAATCCCTAATAAATGCTGACAAGCACTAACTACTAAACATTGACCTTATTTAGAAGACTTGACTGATGAATGAAACTTTGAAATCTGGCAGTTCATAAGAGAGAATCAAGAACCCTTCTTAGCAGGAATAAAAACAACTACATTTAGTTCTGGGGCAAGTTGCTCTCCTCAGGAAAAATCCTTAACAAACAGATCTGACACGTTCTACTTTCTTGTAGGTAAAAAATCAGCAAATTTCAGGTAGAGAAACAATAGCAGAAATTAATTTTGGTGTACAATCATGTGGGTTAATGTTGGTGCCCTGCACACAGCTCTTCCTACAGGCAGCATTTTTTCCCTCTCCACTTTTATCAGCACCAGGGGATTACGGCTGCACCAGCCCAATATGCCAAGAATTCATAAACAGGAACAAGCTGAAGCTCCAGGTTTTTCCTGTCACAGCTCAAATTTCA
>NW_027636212.1:0-21649 GCF_903797595.1 Erithacus rubecula
ATACTATAAACAATCGTCATAGCCCATCCTACAACAATTCAGAGCCTATATACAACAATATTTGCAGTTTATGTACAGCAATCTTCAAAGTCTATACTATAGCAGCTCAAAAGTCTATGCTAAATAATCTTCCCTATGCAAACAATCTGTAGTTATAGTATAAGTCTTCAGAGCCTATGCAGTAACAATATTCGTAGCCTATGCAATAACAATCTTCAAAGTCTACGCAGTAAAAATCTTCAAAGCTGATACAAAAGCTGTCTTCCAAACGTACATACAAAACAACCTCTAACATGTAGAACATATTTACAGAGGGGTCATATCTGTGCCCATAGTTCCTGACAGCCCCGGAAGAAAGAAAGCAGCAGAGCCTTGTCCCATGAGCAGGGCACCCAGCCCCGGCCTGGGCACCTGCCTGTGGGCAGGGCATGGGAGCATCTGCTGGTCAAGCTCCTGGGGCTCTGTCCTCATCCCAGGATCATGGGCTCTTCCTCATCCTTCTCGTCGAACCTCCATGGCCTCGGTTCATCCTTTCTCATCGACCTTCCATGCTCCTCGGTTTGTACATCCTTCTCGCTCGACCTCCATGTCCTCTTCCCCCTCGTGTCGTCCTTCTCGTCAGACTTCCCATGCTCTCATCAGCCTCCTTCCACGTCACCCTCCATACATTTCTTCTCTGTCCTTCACCATCTCCGCTCCACGTTCTGCCTGCGTGTCTCTGGCAGCCTGCATGAGGCAGCACAACCTGACTGGGGTTCCTGTCCCCAGCATCCATGCCCACAGGGCTGCAGGCCTGCACCGGGCAGGGGGGTGTCCCCTCCCTGGGATGGCACTGTACCTCCACAGGAAACAGCAGTGCTTCATCCTGCTGGGGTTGGTGCTCCAATGCAGGCAGGCAGGAAAAGTCCAGGCAGCAGGAAAAGTCCAGGCAGCAGGAGCAAGCTCAGCAACCGACCGGAATGAGAGCGAAGAGCGAGTGAGAGAACAGACCTGCTGCCAGCAGGTGAAGTGTCTGCTGTGCTGGTTACCAGCTCCTGGACCTTCCACCTGGAACCCTCTGCGAGCTGTGATGTCACAGAAGTTTCAGGGGCACTCCACACTGGGAGGTGGAACCATGGAATGATCAAACCCTTGAATGGTTTGTCTTGGAAGAGACCCTGAAGATCATCTGGTTCCAACCTGAGCAGCCTCCCACCACACCAGGCTGCTCCAGACCCTGTCCAACCTGGCCTTGGATGTCCTTGGGGATGGGGCACCCACAGCCTCTCCACACAGGTCCCTGTGTCAGGGACAGCCACCCTCACAGTAAAGAACTTCTTCCCATCATCAAATCTGTTCCAACTGTCTCTCAGTTTGATCCCGTTCCCCCTTGTCCCATCACTACAGTTCCTGAGGAAGAGTCTCCCTCCCGCTTCCCTGCAGCCTCTTTACTTAGCGCAAAGTGAGGTTTCCACACAGGCTTCTCCTCTCCAGCCTCAACAGCCCCAACTTTCTCAGCTTTACTCTTGGGGAGGTGCTCTAGTACCCTCAGCAGCTTTGTGGCTTCCTGTGGCAGCCAACACCTTCACTGTGACCACAGGGGGCATCAGCTCTGGGGGTGTCCAACACCCCATGGACAGCACTGGCCTTGGGAATTACCAAAGCCTGGGAGCTCTGTGCTTCCCAAAGTTGTGGAGGGAGGAGGAGGAGATGAAGAGGAGCAGTGCAGGGAGCCTAAACCACAGAGATGGGAGGCTGATGGTCCTGGGTGCTGTGCAGTGTTTGAGGAAGGTTTAACAATAGCCCTGGGATCTCTTCTGGGGCTGTGGGGGTGTTTTTGGTGAAGGAAGTCCAGAAGAACATTTCTCTTCATTGAGGTGTAGGAAATGATCTATGGCTGAGGTAGAGGTGGAATTTTCCTGGGATGGGAAAGGAAGGGGATGGTTCAGTTTCTGGAAAGAGCAGGCAGCAAACAGCTGCCAGAAGTTGGTGTTTCTGGGGGTTCTGGCATGGCCACAGGGCTGGGGGTCCCTGTGCACAGAGGGGTCCCACTGGCCCAGCACTGGGCCCTGCTCATGTTCCTGGGCTGGTGTCCCCAAGAGCAAAGCTGTCACCAGCAGAGAGGGGGCTCTGACAGGAGTGGCCCTGCAGCAAAGCCACCAAAACCTGCTCAGGGCACAGAAATGTTCCTCAGCTTCTCAGTGCCTCAGCAGCTGCACTTCCTTTCTCTGCAAGTGATTGTGGTTCAGATAAACATTCCTTATATTCCTTATATTCCTTATACTCCTTATATTCCAACTCCAGAGAGGCTCAGCTGTGAGATCAGGGAGGTGGCTCAGGTCTTTTTGCAGTCAGGTTTTGAGAATATCTACTTGTAGGCAAAGAGAGAAGAGCAGTGCTGCTGTCCCTGGGCTTGATGTTGAGCAGGAAGGAAATGGGATGTGAAAACGATGCACAAATGGTGTAGAGATTGCAAATTGCAAAGAGAAGTGGGGTTTTAAAAAGAAATAGTATTTATTTAATAAAGACCATAAAAACATTTTCAGAACATGTTTATTTAGAAGAATCCTTATAATGAAACAATCTATAGAAGGTATTTACATGGAAGTCTATTCACATGCAATCTTCAGAGTGTTTACAGTAACAATCTTTGGAGCCTATGCCAAAGCAATCTTCGAAGTCTATACTATAACAATCTTCAGAGCCTATACTACAACAATCTTCATAGCCTATACTACAACAATCTTCAGAGCCTATACTATAACAATCTTCAGAGCCTATACTATAATCTTCATAGCCTATACTATGTAACACAGTTCTGGGCTGCAGCTTGTTGGCTGGGGATTTTGTTTATTTCTCTTCACAGCAAATAAAGTGCTGGGACACATCCCGGTGTTGGCAGTAAAAGAAGCATTGCACCCCCCCCCAGGATATGACCCCTGAATTTAGTTGGCCAATATCACTAGGAAACAAACTGACCATCCAAATGTTCCACCTTTGCTCTGCTTCATTGCTTCAGGGGTTTATTCCCTGCTTTCTTTATTGCAGAGACAGTGAAGCACAACATAAACAGGATTTGCCTCAAAATATTTCTGATCTTAGTGCTTCCTGACAATTCAAAATTTTCTTAATGGAAATAGCACGGAGCAGGTTTTTCTGAAATAATCTCCAACAGAGCGGTTAAAACGAATCATGCTTGATTTGGTAGAACTGAGCATGAGCCAAGGGACCAGTGGGTCTGATCCCTTTTCCTGCATCAGCAAAATTATTTCTTCATGTCTCATCTCTCCTACCTCCTCAAAGAAGCTTTTCACTCTTCATTCACTGCCCCCAGTATTTATTGGGCAAATATAATCAGTGTATCTCTAGGGTGGAAACTGGCCATTCAAAGGTTCTCCTTCATTGTGGCAGGGGTTTATTCCTGCTTTCTTTCCTGCAGACACACCCAAACCCAACACTGCAACACCAGCTCAAAACAATTCTCATTCTGACTGTCCCTGAAAATTCAGAACAATACTCAGAGTGTTTCCCTGTTCCCAGGGACAGGCTCCAAGGCTGAGCTCTCACTTGCTCAGATTGAAGAAGAGCTGCTGCACTTGCCAGTGGCTCAGGGGGCTCACGATCAGTGCTTTGAATGCAGCTTTTGTGCACACTCTGCCTCCCTGAGCCGAGCAGCATTCCTGGGCATGGACACCCCTGCTGCAGCCAACATCCTCCCAGCACAGCTGCAGGAATGAGATTGCAGCAAGCCCTGCCTGAAGGAGTCTCCAGTCTGCTGCAGCCCTGCACCTGCAGTGGAATCACCTTGTGCTGCCATGGGGGAGCAAAGGGGGTGAGGGGCTCTTTGCAGATGAGGGTCTCCTCAATGTGCTGCTGCTGCTGCTCCTCCCTGGGCCTGATTCAGCAGCTGGTGCCTTTCCCTGAAGCTGTATCAGGAGCCTGCCTGGAAAAATGACACTGCCAGTGCAAGTGACAGCCATCCATCCCTGCCGTGGCTCTGCCCATAGGGCGTTCTGCCTACCAAGCTGCTCCAGGTCAGGTGATGTTAGAAAACATGAAAATACCTTCAAACAATGCATTTTCCGCATTCTGCCAAAATCATGGCCACACAGTCCACATGTTGGGGGCAGACTGCTGTTGGCAGAATGGGGGCAGCCCCAGCAGCTGCTCTCCCCATGGCTGGATGGCCATGGCAGTGGAGGCGAGTCTCTCACCGTGCCCACTGCTGTGGCACCCAGTGCTCTGGAGTTGTTCCCACTGAACTCAGGATGCTGCTACAGCAGCAACATCACTCCACACATTTGATAACAAAGACTTGGAATGGCATACAGGACTTGCCCAAAGAGCTACTAAAAAAAAAAAAAAAGGGAGGGGGCAGGGGAGTTAGAATAGTTCACTCCTTCTAATACAAGCATACATGGATTTAAGCAGGGACATTGGGTTAATCGTACTGGGGACTGGTTTGAAAGCCTTGTCTCTAGCAGTTCCTACCAGTCGGCAAGATTTTTTCTGGAGAAAGGAGTAGATAAGTGTGGAGGAAGTTCAGCAAGGGAAATACACAACCAATCAGTGTGATTGATAAAGCATAGTTCGATTTATTAAAGGCACCATCTATATTTATAATCCAAAATATAATGACTTAGGCATATTTGGCATAATTTCATTGGTTTTAGGTACATACGCCTCTCCTACTATTGGCTCTTTTAAGTGTGAGATGACCACTCCTTCTGCATTTTTAGCTAAGTCTGTATACGTGCTTTTTAGCAGCAAGCCTAACTGCATCTATTCTCTATATAGCAACAAACTAACCATCTCTTCCTTTTCTCACATCCTTTAGCTGTAGTAGTATCAACTTTATTAATAGGCTTCTATTGTCTGACCTTGCTAATACGTGCAGTTTAGCAGCTAGATTCTTGCCCTGAATCCTCAGACGAGCCATTTTCATGGCCTGCTAATAGGGCCTCAGCTGAGCCATGTCTGTTACTTGCTAGCCAAGCATCAACAGATAAGATTTTACAACACTTCTGTGAGCAAGTCTGAGCCAGAACTCAAAGCACAAGACAAATACTCCCAAATTTGCTACCCATGGGGAAAGGAAGCAGAAAATAAGATAGAACAAGTGCCATCGCAGCTAAATTTCCTGCATTTATCTCATGGTCCAAACTTTCTGCACAAAAGCACCTCAATTCAAATGCACAGCTGAAGATCAAGGAATGAAATTATTTTAAGAGCATTTAAAGCCTGGTTCCCTTTACTTTCAAGGAAAGGGAGATGCTAAATTCCTTAAAAACACAAATGCAGGTCTATTTAGGACTGCATCCTTGAAAACAAGGAATGGAGGTTTAGAGCTGCAGAACTGTTTCCATTGGAAAACCCTTTCAAGACCAGAGAATCTCTCTAATAACCTGAGGCTACTAACACTGCCAAGGCCACCACTAAAGCATATCCCAGGACAGGATGCTCTTGGCCTTCTTGGCCACCTGAGCACTCGCTGGCTCATGTTCATCCACTGCCAAACAGCACCCCATGACCTTTTCAGCTGGGTGGCTTTCCAGCCACTCTGCCCCCAGCCTGGAGCCTCCCATGGCTGTTGTGGCCGAAGTGCAGCATGGGGCACTTCACCTTGTTGAACCTTGTACAGGTGACCTCAGCCTGTTGCCCGACAGTGAAGAAGAGACACGAAACAACAGAGTTGTTTAGTGCGGTGCTTTATTGAGGGCCCTGGGGTCTGAGGACTAGCGTCCAAAGTCAGAGCCCGCAGTTCCCCTTTTTCGTCAGGTTTTTATATCCTTTTACAAAGTGCTCTAAGTACAGAAGTACACATTCTTCAAGACAATACAGCTACATAAATCTTGTAGATATTATTCCTAAAAGTCATAAATTCTACATGCTTGTCTACTCAAAACTGTAGGCTACCCCCCTTTAATCCCCCTTGCTTGTCTTCCCACCACCAGAACCCTTTATCATTGATTATACATAACCTTTATCGTTTATTATTTCATCGTGTTCTGCATGCTCTACTAGATCCTTTAATTATTAGTTTGTAGTTCTTAGTACATTCCCGGGCCTGTTTCCCAGGGCCTGCTTGTGAACTGCTGCTTTCTAAGCCTTAGCATAACTACTGCTATTGCTATATCTACATTAGTTCTTTTTCTCGTTATTTCGGTATCAAGCCCATGGTCCAGCCTGTCCAGGTATCTCTGCAGACACTTTCTACCCCCCAGCATATCAACAGTCCCACCCAGCCTGGGTGCCTCTGTTCCCAGGGAAACTCGCTGACCTGTTTGGCATGGACACTTTTGTGCAGAGCCCTGTCATTGGGAGTGCAGGTCTGGGCTCCTGGTCAGCTCAGGGGGCCTTGGCCCAGGAGTGTCACGATCCGCTCAAACCGAGCGGGAGTCGTGATGGTTCGTTCAACCCCAGGGTGCAAAAGACAAAAGCAAGAGACTCAGGTTTGTTTAGCAGAAAGCAGTAATGCAGTTTATTGTGTGCTAACAATCAAGTTTTGAGAGAGGGAGATAGAGAGGGATGAAGTAAAATGGGGAGAGAGAGGGAGAAAGGATGGGATATAGCTACCAACAGACGGGACGCATCCTCGTGGCCTCCGATGAGACAAGATGAGACGAGACGCATCTTCAATCCATTGGGGAGAAAGAGATCTCAAAGCCAGTTCGGGGAAAGTCACTTTTTATAGTCTTTTTCCAAAGCGAGTGGCCTCTGGCCAAAAGGTGGGGAGATTTATGGACTATTGTGTGTGGAGATCGTAGCCCCATGATGCAGGGGGGACAGGGTGTGATAACCAGCACCCTGCAGTGCCCCATGACAAGCACCAGGCACAGCTACAAACAGCCCTTGGCCCACAAGCATCCACCTGGGCCAGGCCGGAGCTCCGGGTCAGGGCAAGTGGTGCAATCTCAGGGCCCAGTGTCTGATGATGGTTCTGAGGCAGATCAGAGAAAACTTCAGACCGATTCTTACATGCCCACGTCCCCATCCATGTCCATGTCCCACCATGTCCCCCATATCCCCATCCATGTCCAATTCATGTCCTGCCATGTCCCCATCCATGTCCTGCCATGTCCCCATCCATGGCCATTTCCCCCATGTTGCCATTCATGTCCCCCATGTCACCACCCATGTCCCCCATGTTCCCATCCATGTCCATCCATGTCCCCATCCATGTCTCTCATGTCCCTATCCATGGCCATGTCCCCCATGTCCCCATGTACTACTATGTCCCCATCCATGTCCCCATCCATGTCTCCCGTGTCCCCATCTATGTTCATCCATGTCCCCATCCATGTCCCCCATGTCCCCATCCATGTCCCATCCATGTACTGCCATGTCCCCACCCATGTCTCTCATGTCCCATCCATGTTCCCTCATGTCCCCATCCATGCCCATCCATGTCCTGCCATGTCCCCACCCATGTCCCTATGTCCCCATCCATGTCCCCATCCATGTCCCTATGTCCCCCATGTCCCCAGCCATGTCCCTATGTCCCCCATGTCTCCATCTATGTCCCCCATGTCCCCACCCATGTCCCCACCATTGTCACTGTCCCCCCACACGTCCCGATCCATGCCTTAGTTCAACATCTTTATTTTTACCACACTTTCAGAACTTTCAAAGTTTTTTAAACAGATACCTTGACATTTCAAGATCAGAACAAAAGGATTTATATGTCCCAGCAGGCAGAGCATCCATGTGAAGAACCTTTTGTGAAGGGATTTCCACCCAGTGTCTCCAGAATCATGGGGTTTTCATCTAATCCCTCCCCATTCAGTCGTGGAAGAGGCCCGTGGGCCAGAGACAATTAAAATGGAGAATTTAGGCTGGAGAAGATCTCCAAAGTTATTCAGCGTTGTTTGATGCCATGACAAGATGCAAAAAGTGAGATTTTTCTCAGGTCAGAAGACGACAAATGTGCACTCCACAATGGATTTCTGATGTTGGTCTGTGGATGTGTCCAAGTGCCCAAGAGGAGCCAGGAGGATGTGGAACCACAGCCAGATCTTCCCAACACGGATCAGAGGCAGCAGAGTGTCCATCCAGACCAGTGTCCATTTAGGATCCATGGCTTGGTGTCCATCCAGACCAGTGTCCAGTTGGGATCCATGGTCTGGTGTCCATCCAGATCAGTGTCCAGCTGGGATCCATTCCCAACAGGGCTCAGCGGGGCTCTGCCCACCAGGGGTCACTGATGATGGGGCCAGACTCGGGGGAGCTGCGGCCTGAGTGGTCGGGATGAAGAAGGGACTGGTTCCAAAAACACTCCTCCTCTTCCTGCTGCTCCTCTTGTGTTCCTCCTCTTCCTCCTGCTGCTTCTCTTGCTTCTCTTCCCTCTGCTGCACCCCTCCCAGCCCGGCCGGGCAGGTGCCAACACCCAGAGGCAGCCGTGCCCTGCCGTGGGGGGTGCTAGAGGGGGTGAAGGCCACGCGGCACTGGGAGTGATACTGGGAGCACTGGGAATGACAGCGAGAGCAGCGGCAGCGATGCTGAGAGCCCTGGGAAGGAACTGGGACCGCTTTCCCTGACAGTGCCGCTCTTACTGGGAGCACTGGGATGGAACTGGGAGCAAAGAGCGCCCAGAGGCGGCTGCAGCCGGCGGTAGCTGAGACCAGAGTTGTGGGCGTGGCCAGAGGGCGTGGTTATGCAAATCCAGGAGCGATCGCGTGCTGGGATTGGTGGGCGGGAGCAGCGCGGGGTTTTTGCGGTCACGTGAGAGCCGTGAGGGGCAACGGAGCGATGGCGACAGCGTCCAGTGAGAGGGGACAGGGAGTGGGAATGGGGACAGGGACGGGAAATGGGACTGGGGATGGAAATATGGGAACAGGAGAGGGAATGTGGAAGCAGCAAGCGGAGAGCAAATCTGGGATGGGGATCAGTGTTCAGCAGTGCTGCAGTGGAACCCATCGGGGCTGGGAGCTCTGCAGCTGGGCCTGCCCTGGGCTGCTGCGGCCCAGGGCACAAAGGCTGGAGCTGCAGCCTTGCTCCTGGGGCAGAACAGGAGCCTGGGGCAGGCCCATGGCCCCTGCACGGCCCCAGCAGGAGGGAGGGCTCTGAGCCCAGGGCTTACATGATCTCTACTCTTCTATTTATCAGGGAAGTTCATGCATATTCTAAATCGCCTATACATATTGATTATCTGCCCCGCCTGTTCCCCATTCCGTATGGAAATCAGCTGCATATTCATTGTGGCTGCGTAGTTTATTGGGTCGGTGGTCTCTAGATGAGTCGGTGGGCTGGAAATGATGAAGAACAGCAGTCTTCCTCGCTGTTGAACTTCTCACCTTGTCTTTCTACGCGTGCGCTGTAGTCTCTCGGTTGTGATATTTTGCAGACTCTGCACTTTTACGAAGAGGGGCCCCCTTCATTTTGCAAGCCCAGCAAAATCTATAAATCAGGGGTCTCCTATGTGTATTCCTTAAATAATTGACACCATGTGTTCTACTCTTCATTCTATTTAACCCTTCAATCCCCTGTTTCATGGAGAAGCAGAAGGACTCGTGCTGCTGCCTTTCTTTTGGCTCTGAGAGGGGCAAGAAATTGCAAGTTGTTCTGTGGAGAACCAACTCCAAAGCTGTCTCTCAAAGTGGAGGCATTCGTGCTGGCCCTTTCTAAACTGTCTGGTGCCTAATAATGTCGCCTGGTGTTTTCCCTCCTTTGGGGTCCTGAGCTGGTGTCTCAGCTCAACACTCATTCCTTGAAACTTGGAGCAACAGGTTGTTTTCCAGGGTAAATGATGGGGACAGGCCAGCAGCAATTCCTTAGCAAGGGATTGATGCAGAATTCCTAGGTCTTTCTTCCCGCTCCCTTGAAGGAGCCAAATGTTCATCTCAAAAGCCTGTTGGATTCCTCTAGGAGACTAACAGTAACAGAATTCCTGTTTCACACCAATGGTTTTCCCATTTGTTTTCCTACTTATGTCCCAGATACGGCAAAACCCAGCAGGTTTGGTTGCTTTCCTGCCTGAGGTTAAGTAAAGCAAATCTTGCTTCCTTCCCAGGCTGCTTGTTCCACAGACAGCAGCAAAGGGAGGGGGCAGCTGTAACAAGGCCCACTGCAAAGCCGATACTTTGTAGGCTCCAAATGCTGCCTGGCTGCATCAGACAAGGGCAAGCTTGTGTCAGTGTCCCAGAAGCAGCCTGGCAATTGCCCCTGCCTTGCCACCCCTCCTTCCCTGCTCCCCAGCCCCTGCTCCCAAAGCCTGGCCAGGGAATGCCTTTTCCTGGGCCAGCTAAAGGGGCGAGTTTGATGCTTCTTTGGTGCAGATGCCAAAGCTGTGAGAAGTGAGAGGGTAATGTTCACACGCGCTTTGCTTCGGATGAGGAGGTTGCTCGAGGCCCAGAGTGGGAGGCTGGTCCTTTCAGGAGAAACTGAACTGAACTACTGCTTTCTTTTTAGTGCACGTGGCTATTAATGTTACAGAATCAGAGAGGTTAGAAAAGTCCTTGGATGTGGCCAAGTCCATCTGTGCACCAAAACTCAGGAAAGCTTTGTTGCTGGGTTAAAGGACTAAAGCCCACAGCTTTTATCCCTGCAAGCATAGTGAGACAAGGCCAAGTCATTTAGACACAATTGCCTGAATTAAACAAAGCCTCCCTTTGCAGTCCCAGGTGAGATTTTCAGGAATCAAAGGATGAAACCCCACAGTTATTGCATTGGCAGGAATGGGGACACACCTTTGTAAGTCCCGCCAGCTGAGCAAGGGGCTGGGCCTGCGGGAGGAGGCACGTGCCCAGATTCTTCTCTCGGGGCAAATGCTGTGTTTGTAACACCAAACCAATGGAACAAACATTGCTTGAGGATTTCATACAGACAAAAGACAAAACGGAACAAACTTTGGTTTAATGAACAAGACAGCTTTTAACTTAACACAGACTAAATAAGGAAAGAAGGAGCATAGCCAATAACATCAAACCTCCTACATTTACGGATAAATTTAATACTACTAATCAAATTCTAATAATACTAACAAATCTTAGCTAATCAATTGAGAAATGCCTATCTAGTAAACTAAAGGGAAAAATAAAGCAGCCTAACATCTTCAGAAACCATCCTATTTCCATCTATTCCTCTTGATGGATAACTCTTGCTAGGCCTGTACAGCTGCAGGGCTAATTTGGTTTTCTCTTCTTGGCGAGAGGCTCTTCTGCTTCCTTCTGTGGGTGATGTCTTCTCCTGTGTGCGTTCCTCCCCTTCGTGGTTGCAAACACCCTGGAAGATAGGAAACAAACCATCCATTGTTCATTCAATGCACACCATTAAACCCATCTCCCAGATTTCCATTTCTCTATGTATTTCTCTGTCTTTCCAGGCTGAGACACCTAGGTGAATTTTTCAGCACCATGAATCTTTGTTGTTTCAGTTCCTTGCGATTTCTTTCTCTTTTTGCCTCAACCTCTTTTGAATTCCAGCAGCAGCATCAAAGCAAGCTCTGGTGTGCCTATTCCTACTTGTTTGAGCTGTGCCTTGCTGGGGCACGGCAAGGTTTCAGTCTGAATGCTGGGCTTTAAGTGAGCAGTTTGGGTTGAAAGCGGGCTGGAAGCACGTTGAGCACGGCTGCGAGGGGCCATCCCCCAAGTGGCCTGGGCTTGCCCCGTGGTGCCTTTGGGAAGGGCCAGCGTGTTTTAGTGCCAGGGCCGGGCTGTGAGCAGCCAGAGGAAGAAGTTGCGCACCGTTGGCACTGCCCGCAGGGAAAGGGGCCTCCCGCCGAGCGGGGCGGCTGGGCCGGTTGGCAGCAGGGACACTCCGCCTTGCGGGCCCTCTTGCGCCTTCTCTTGCCTGTCTCCCCAGGCTCATTTCTGGGAGGGCTTTGGCTCCTCTTTGCTTCACGCACCGTCTGGAAAATAAAGGATCCTCATCAATATTTCCTTCCTCCCACAAAGCTGGAAATCAGAGCGTCCAGCGCAAAAATCTCGTGGCCTAAGGAAATTGCTCCAAACCCTGAAGAGCTGAGAAAATGCCTGGATTTGGAGGTGGGCTGTGCTGGTGGGGTGTCAACACAGCACCTTGCAGGAAAAAACACCTCCTTTCTACTGCCCACAGGCCTGAGTTAAATATGTCCGTGTCTTCAGATCGACATTTTTTTAATATACCTCTCTGCCTAACATCTCTCTATCCCTATGTTTCCTCCACAAATGCAGCCGGGAATGGAGATGTTAGCAAGCGGTGGGAAATGAAGGATCTGATTGGCATCAGTGAAGGTGCCAGTCCCTGAAAAACCAGTCTACAAAGAGTCAAAGCCGATTTTGGTGAAGGTGCTGCTTGGTTGGGTCAAAGGGATGCTCCAGAATTCCCTATTTCAGAGCAGCAGCACAATGAAGATCATGGCAGCATCTGCTGTGCCTTTCCCAGGGCATGGGACCTGGCAGAGCTGTGTCTCACATGGTTCGCCAGCAGGTTTTGTCCTTTTCTCTCAGTTTCTTGACACTGCTGCCTTGTCTTGACTTTCTTCCCACTCACCTGAGCAAGAGTGCGGGCAAGTCTGTGTTCTTTTTTCCAGGAGTAGTAGTACTCCACACACTGTGCCACAGTCTTACTTGGAATCTGTTGTGAAGAGAAAAAGAAGGAATGTGAAATGGCCATCCTGTAGTGTGGGTGGGAGAAGAAGTAGAGGATGGGGTAAACGAGGAAGTAAAAGCATGGGGTAATGGAGTAGGGCATAGAATGAAATAAATAGGGAGTAAAAGAGGCATTCTGCCACGTGGAAAGTCATGGATTATGCTGCATAATGCATAACACACATGATGCACAGATCAACAACAAATCCACCCAGCACAGTTTTTCTTTCCCTTCCAGTCCTCCCGGCACAATATGTTGAGGAAGCAGCAGCACAAGCATGCGACAAATGTGACAGAATAAACCTGTGTCTTCCAAAAGAGCTTGGAGGAAAGGGTTGGAGAGGCACAATCACTGCTTTCACACAGGATTTTCATCCGCAGGAAAAGGGATGCCCCATATCTTTATTATTCCAATATTTTTCATCTAGGAGAAGAGCGAGACTGAATTGCAGTATTTGGAACCAGAAATAAGCAACATTTCCCTCTTATGATCTGCCAGTGTTAAGAACGTCCTATGGCTTTACCTGCTTCTGGATGAGATTAAAATCCTTGCCATAGGTGCGAAAAGCCTTTTGGAAGGACTCCTTCTCCTCAGGAGTCCATCTGTCAGAGCCTGGCAAATAAAAGCAGCAGGTAAATTGATGCTTCTTGCCACTTGAGGTAGATCCCACTGGCCACCAAGAGGCAATCGGCACTATCCATCATTCACCTGTGCACGTCTGCTCCCTCAGAAAGTAAGGAAGGCAAGAGCAGGCATTGCCCAGGGAAAAAAGCACGGGAAGGGAGTCAGGCTGAAGGACTGGATGCTGCTGCTTTCCCCGCCCCCAGAGAAGACGAGACCTTGTGCAGGTGTTGCCGTTGAAGCGTAAACGCCTGACATGGCAGCTGAGGGGACGGCAGCAGCTGTGAGTGAAGGAACAAGCTCTGCTTTGCTTACCTGCGTAATGGTAATCAGCCAAGGGGTGGCCTTGAGGTGTCGCAGGTCCCCCTGAGAGCAACATCTCCAGAGCCTCCTGCAAGATCAAAGGGACACAGGCTTCAGCTGCCCCACCACATGCAAAAGAGCCAAGAAACATAAACTCTGCCTTTCATCTACTTTGCCTCTTCAGGCATTCCTTCCACTGGATCTCTTATGGGTCAAACCTTGTGATTTGCTGCCAATCCCTCCTTTTTGCTACCCAGTCCTTTAGTCGTGCTCCCCAAGAGTGGCATGTGGCTCACCAACTCCACCATTTTGCTCCTCCTGCACCCAGAATTGTCTCAGCTTGCTGAGGCTTCTGGGAGTTTTCCCTCAATCCACCCCAAAATGTCTTGGAGAACCAAGATCTCCCGGAGGTTTGCAAGGCAGCAGGCTTTGGTACCCTGGGCCAGTGCCTCCAGGAGAGATGTTGTCCCTGCCGGAGCCATTTGGGCTGAGCCCTGACACAGGTGGAGGAGACACAGCAGGCAGCTGCGCTTCTTCTTAACTCTGCTCTTCAAGGAGCAGCCAGGAAAGGCTGTCCCAGTGGCCAGGCCTTAGTCATTCTTCCCTGTCCCCTCTTCCCTGTGCCCAAAGAGCCGCTCCTTACCGGAACGCTGCCGCGTGCCTGGTGCAGGCAGTGCAGGGCGAGCTCCAGGTTAGCTGCTGCCCTGGGAAAGCCACGGGAGCTGGCCATGTCCAACAGTTCTCTTACTGCAAGCACAACAAAATCCCACCGCAAGTCAGGCTGGAGCCAAGGAAGGGGAAAGGATGAGATACAAGGGAGAAGGAAAGCACAGGAGCAGAAGACAGCAGGTTGGAGAGCATGAAAAGGAGAGCAAAGAAAGGGGCAGCTGAAGCAAGGGCCCATTTAGTGCTGGCTCTCCCTTCAAACCATATTCTCTAAAATGATGCATTTGCCAATCTCCCTTCTTCCAGTGGCAAATGGTGCCAACCAAGTCTGAGAACAGGAAAGTTGTTCATTTTTCTGCTCTGCTGCACAAACAGAGCATTCTCCTTGCCTCTAACATGGCCACGTGGGACGATAGTTGAGACAAGGAGAAAAGCATAGCATGCACAAAACTGCCTTTTGAGCAAAAGAGGAGAGTTTTACACATGCAGATATCTCAGGGGTGGAAGAAAAGCTGGGCAGCCACCTCTGTCAGGTTTGTCCATGTCAGAGTCATCATCCCCCCAGGGCTTCCAGACCAGGGATGCAGGCTCTTCATCGTCACTGGGCGGTCTGCTCTGCAGCTCGGGGAGCTCGGCCTGAAAGTCACTGCCAACGTTGATTTTTCTGAAAGCAAGAAGGAAGCAAAGGTAAGAAAGGCAAGTGGTGTGTCAAGAGACACATCCCGTGGAGCCACGGGCTTGAACCCATCCCAGCTGACTCCGAAAGAGCAGTTCTGCTGCTGGTCAGTCCTCAAATTTGCCATCCTGTAATCCCTAAAACTCACGGCTTAATGGGGGCTCTTGCTTTCCTTTTCATGGTGCCTCTCCTTTCCACCTGAAAGAGATGAAAAGAATGCTGCAGATAAAAATCATTCTGCCGCCATGTGTCAGGAGCCTTCCTTCTCATCCTCAGCATCGCAAACCACCAATTCCTCTGTCCCAACAACCCTCCGTTTGCTGTAATTGCTACATTTCACTTGCAACTTCTGAGGCAGGACCCCCAGATGGTTGCAGTATCCTCAAGAGGGGAAGCAGGAAGGCATGCACTGCTGCCTTCAGTCTTGGGGCCAGCGAGAAGACCCAAAGGAACGGCATGGAAGTTGTGCCAGGGGAGCCTTAGGTGGAATATGAGCAAGGGGTTCTTCAGCCAAAGGGTGCTTGGGCACTGGAACAGGCTCCTCAGGGAAGGGGTGACAGCAGCAAGGCTGCCAGAGCTCAAGAATTGTTTGGACATTGCTCTTGGGCACAGGGTGTGATTCTTGAGACTGTCCTGTGCAGGAATTTTGTGGATCTATTTCAACCATGCAAATTTGGTGATACTGTGATTGTGTTGTTGAGAAGAACCACACAAGGTGGTATTGCACGGCTGCCTCTGACCGAGACGCAGAACCAGCCCTACAAGCACTGAAAAACATCAAGAAATGTGTACCAATATCTCTAGAGAAAAGAGATCCCATGGAGGTGGCAGAGAAAAAATCTCTAAAGATATCAAAGGATTATCTATCTGTAAGTGAGGAAAGTATGTAAGTACATAATAATGGCTGTAACTAGACTGGTTTTTGTAGGTGAAAGCCAGTATTGGAGGACAAGCTTTTGCAACTGCTTGCATGTCCTGAACAGCAGGGATCATGGAGGAGAAGTTCCATCTTTGTGGTTTTAAAGCTTTGGTGGAAGTGTGAGCAGAGCCAGAGCACAAGAGGATTTGTTGCCACCAAAGCCCTGAACTCCTGAGTAAGGAGCAGATGGTTTTGGTGTCACGGCAACATAGTTTTAGGACTTCAGTGGGTACCAAGCACTTTGAATGGGATCATCAGTGGATAAGAATCTGCAATTGCCCCATGACACCTCTCTGCGTCACCTAGGGAATGGTCTGCATTTCAACTGGAGGCATCAGTATTCCTAGAGAAGTTGGAGCCCACTGTCATGTGTATCCTGCTCTGGGGAAAGTGAGCACAGAGCTCACTGGGTGTCATGGCTGGTGGGACAGGTCTTTCTGTTGGTGGTTTGGGGGCAAACGGGGATTTCCTTACCTTGGGGAGTGGCAGAGTGCTGCGGGGATGCCTGGCGGCTGACGAGGAGATGAGGGTGTGGATGCAGAGGTGAGAGCTGGCGCTGAGGCCAGGTGTGTGCTCAGGGGCACTGAGGAGCAGATGCTGCAGCTGCTGCTGCTCCGCTGCTCCACCAGCGTTCCACCAACGGCCGCAGCAGGAGGAGACAACGCCGGTTGCTACGGGCACAGCCAACATTCCATGCAGAACCCCAGGGCGCCCAGGGGACGCAAACAGCAAGGGGCCACCTTTGCCTATTTTACTGCTTCTGGTGCAAGTTTACTCTGAGCATCGTCCTCCTGTTGGGCATTTGTGCTCAGTCCTCTGGATGGGGCAAAGCAGTGCAGGGGCAGCTCTGGGTCTCCTCCTCTGTGCTTCTCTCTAAGGTGCCTCCAGCTGCAGCTGTGCAGGAGCCTGGCTCTGTCAAAGGACCCAGAGCACATTGCCTGCACTGGATGAAGCATGGAGATAAACTTCACAACCTATAAAGTTGTGGAGTAGGTACATATTTTATTCAGCGCTGGACGCAGGGGGAGAGCATCTTCCCAAATCCTGCGTACCTTACATGATTTCTAATCTTCTGTTTATCTAGGAAGTTCATGCATATTCTAAATCGCCTGTACATATTGATTATCTGCCCTGCCTGTTCCCCGCTCCGTATGGAAATCAGCTGCATATTCATTGCGGCTGCGTAGTTTATTGGGTCGGTGGTCTCTAGATGAGTCAGTGGGCTGGAAATGATGAAGAACAGCAGTCTTCCTCGCTGTTGAACTTCTCACCTTGTCTTTCTACGCATGCACTGTAGTCTCTCAGTTGTGATATTTTGCAGACTCTGCACTTTTACGAAGAGGGACCCCATTCATTTTGCAAGCCCAGCAAAATCTATAAATCAGGGGTCTCCTATGTGTATTCCTTTCCTTATAGGTACACAGTAATTGATATCATATGTTCTACTCTTCATTCTATTTAACCCTTCAATCCCCTGTTTCACTAAGAACCTGAAGAATTTCTCCTAAATCTATTAGAATTCTCATTCTGTAATTGCTAAATTTATGTATAACTTGTGCACATGGCCCATCTGTTCTATGGGAATAATACATAAAATATTCCTACTGTAATTTTATTCTGTCTACAACTAAGTTTTTAATATCTCAGTGCAGCCAGTATTTCATAGGAGATTCCACAGCTTTTATTTTATGGTATTTAAAACATATTTCTACGCACTTCACACTAAGATTTAAACTTCTATTTCACATCTATACTACTTAATATTTCTAATTCCTTAAACTAAAACTTAGACCTCTACTTAATGTGTGTGTGGTTTCCTGTATTTTAATTTCTCAAAATATTTTAAATTTAATTCTTGCATACTGTTCTCTTTTGGAGGGAGTCAGAGAGGCTTCTCTGTTCCACTCTCCAACAACCAGGAATGGGGACAGGGACTGAGAGTGGGGACTGGGAAAGGGACATCAGAACTGGAATGGAAACAGGAAAAGGAAATTGAAATATGGGAACACAACAGGGAATATGGAAATAGAAACTGGGGAGAAAATATGGGATGGGGATTTAGAATATGGGACAGGGAACAGACATGGGGATAGGACAACAGGATTGGGAATGGGAATATGGGAAGGGGACTGGAAATATAGAAATGGAAATATGGGAATGGGACTGGGAACAGGAAAACAAGAAGGGTAACAGGACTGGGAATATGGGACTGGGAATATGTGAACAGTAACCAGACAGAGAATACAGGACAGGGAATGATACTGGGAATGGGATCTGAACTAGGACGGGGGCAGGAGTGGTGTGAGATGGGAATGGGCTGAGGGCAAGGGCAGTGACAGTGGGGAGAGGAGGATCCTGGACAGGGAACAGCGGGAGCTGGGTCAGGGGGAAACGGGGAGGGTGTCAGGGCAGGGGGTCCTTGATCAGCTGTCCCAGAACCTCCGTCAGCATCTCCCAGTGCAGCCAGAGCCGCTGGGCCTGGGGTGCCCAAAGCCCTGAGACACTCCCAAGGAAATCTGAAGTGCCTGGACCACAGGGTCCCCCACATCCTCTGGAAGATCCCCCTGTGTCTGCAGGCATGTCTTAATTCAATGTCTTCATTCTTACCCCAGTACTGGATGTCTGGGAAGGACAAAGAGAAATGCAAAGAAAATCCAGGCCACACAGGGAGCCAGCACGAAGCTCTTCCTACACTCAGGGCACTCACAGGGCTTCTCTCAGTGGAGACTCCGTTGGTGTTGGGTCAAGGTAAATCTTCTGGAAGAAGCTCTTCCCACACTCGGGACACTCATACGGTCTCTCCCCAGTGTGGATGAGCCGGTGCCTGATGAGGTTGGACTTTCTCTTGAATCCCTTCCCGCAGTCATGGCAGCAGAAGGGCCTCTCATCCCAGTGAGAGCAATGGTGCTTCAGAAGGCTGGAGCTGCTCTCAAACCTCTTCCTGCATTTATCACACTCGTAGGGCCTCTCCCCAGTGTGGCTCTTCTGGTGAGCAGTCAGGTTTGAGCTGTCTCTGAATCTCTTCCCACACTCCCCACACTCGTAGGGCCATTCCCACGAGTGGATTCTCCGGTGTCTGATCAAATTGGATCTTCTCCAGAAGCCCTTCCCACATTTCGAGCACTTGTGGGGCTTCTCCCCATGGTGAAGCTGCTCACGCTGCCCCAGCTCCGAGCTCCGGCCGCCTCCCCGGCCCGGGCTGGCTCTTTCCTGCTGGGATCCCCGGGCTGTGTGTTTGCAGCCCCTCCTGCTGTGGGATCTGCGGGGCTTTTCCTCCCCGTTGCATTCCTGCGCCGTGGAGCCGCTGCAAACGGCCTCTTGCCCGAGGCTGTGCCGCGGGGATTTGTCCTCCCTGCTGTCCGTGCTCAGCTCCTTGTCTGGGGGAGGAAGGACAAGGAGAGGATGGGATTTGCCTCCGTGCCAGAGGCAAGGGCAAGGAGATCCCCCCAGGGCTGTGCTGCAGCCGGGGCTGTGCTGGGCTGGGAGATGGAACAGGACACAGGGGGAAAGAGGCACTGACTTCCTCCTCACCTGCCTGCGGCTCCCGGGCCATCCTCCTTGTCCTCATAGCCTCCTCCTTGGTGCCAAGGTTTGGGAAATCCTGGTTTGGGGGGAAAACAAGGGCTGAGCGCGTTGGGTTTGATGGTGGCGCTGCCCAAGGGCAGCTGGAGCAGTCAGCGCCCCTTTCAGCCTCGGGGGCCCGGAGCCCGCTCAGCACCAACCTCCCGCACCCCTCCAGGCTGCCGGAGGTCCCCCGGCTCCGGGATCGCCCCTCTGAGCTCTCCCCGCTCCGGGGCTCCCGCCTTCCCCCCGGCTCTGCCGAGGATCCCCAGAGCCGAGGAGCCACCAAGATCCCGCCAGGGCCATTTCCGGCTTGGCTTTGGGCTCCTGCAAGATCCAAACATCCCCTGGACCGCCAAATAAAACCCTCCCAGAGCTCCCAATAATGGATTTGGGGCGAGCTCCCCCTCCCCGCTCACCTGCGGGATTTTGGGAGGCGATTCTGCCATACTCGGGGAAGCTGCGGCCTCAGCGACCAGCCGGGAGAAAAGCATGGTTCCAAAACCGCTCCTCTTCCTGCCGCTCCTCCTGTGTCCCTCCTCTTCCTCCCGCTGCTTCTCTTCCGTCTCTTCCCGCTCCTCCTCTTCCTCCCGCTCCTCTTCCTCTCCCAGCGCAGCCAGAGCCGCTGGAACTGGGGTGCCCAACGCCCTTAGAAACCCCAGGTCCCTTCCAGGACCCCTCAAATCCCTGGAACCGAGCGTCCCCCGCATTCCCTCGAAGATCCCCCCGTGTTGCCAAGCAGGTCGTTATTTAACATCTCTATTTTTACCCTGGTTTTGGGTGTTTGGGAAGGACAAAGAGAAATGCAAAGCAAATCCAGGCCATGGGGAGGCTGTGGAGCCCCCAGCCAGGTGTCTTCCCAACACGGATCAGCAGCACCAGGGCTCAGGGGGGCTCTGCCCACCGGGGGTCCCTGGGGATCATCCAGCGCGGATCCTGCCATGGGGATGGAGCTGCAGCAGGGCACTGTCTTGGTTTGACAGACAGGTGTCTGCTGAGGAGCTCTGGAGCTTCTCTTGAAATGGAAAATGTAAACTCCCTCCCTCTAAATTAATATGACTTTGAAATTAAGGAGCTCTCTGGCAAAGATATGGGATTTAGAATAGCAGTTTTTCACAAGGAAAATGAAAATAAAAGTATAGTAATATAAGGACCAAAACACTGGCAAGGTCAGAATGCAGCCTGTAACCCTGTTGCTCAGGGTGTTGGTTACAGTCTGAATAATGGAACCTGTAGTTTTCTTGGAGGGACCAATGTGGTTTTGTTGAAGCAATGAATTTGGAGAAGGGTGTTGTTACTTTTTTAACATCTGGTGGTCATGAAGATAGGCCTGGTCTTCTTCTGGGAATTTAGTGGGAAAGGCTACTCTGATGTTTCAAATTTCAGGTTTTATTTAGTCTGGAAATACTTGGCTTTTCTCCTTGGCTGGGGCATCTCCCATAAGGTATAACTCCTTGTGGGGAGGAGTTGTGAGGGATGGGTCATGGAAGAGATAAGGAGCCCTGCTCCACCTGGTTTCAGCAGATGGTGATAGAATGTATACTTCTGCTTGCATCTTGCATTGCAACTTAAGAGATGATCTACTCCTTATTCTATTACCATCTGCATCCTACCTTAATTAATACCTTTTTTCAACTCTGCTATATATTTTTATCCACAGTGAAACTTTACACACAGTTCTCACTTAAGATTAGGTTTTTCTGTGGTACTCAATGGGTTTCTTTATCTTTCTGCATTACCTACTAAGTGTAACTAGGTTTTTGAGCAAAAACAATTGTACGGATTGGTTTGCCTTTGTTTGAGGTGGGCCTAATCTAAACAGTCTTCAAATACCTTTTATGTGTCCTACAGGGACTTTATCCCCATCCACTTTGTGCAAGGCTTCAGACTGGGCAGGACTTGCTTGAGTGATGGACTCTCAGGTGTTGACTCTTTAGGTGGCTTCTGTTATGTTCATTTCTCAGTTTTTGGATGTTTCCCTGCCAAGTGCCTTTAGGGTCATTTTAAGTAGTCTATTGTACAGTTCAACTTTCCTGGCAGCTGGTGTGTGATAAGGGATATGATCTATTTATTCAATATCCTGGTTTTTGGCTGAGGTGTTTCTAAGGCTGTTCTTGAAATGGGTCCTGTTGTCTGATGAGTCCCTCCGGGGTGCTGTGTCTTTATAGGACTTGCGTTTTTGGGCTTCAGACGGTGTTTTGAGTAGTAGTGTGAGGTAGAGGGTGGGTTTCTAATGATCTAGTGGTGACTTCTACAATTGTGATCACATAGGACTTGCCTTGGGGGGTTTGAGGCAGTGTGATGTAGTTCATTTGCTGTGCTTCTTTTACTTTATTTGGAATATTGCCCCCATATTA
>NW_027636211.1:0-21671 GCF_903797595.1 Erithacus rubecula
TGGAAAAGCTGAAGCCCAGCACAAGACGGGTGAAGAACTGCATGCATTTGAGGTGCAAACTGTCATGGGGGAGCTGCTCGGCGATGTGCTCAAAGAATTTCATCTCTGCCACAGCATAGGTCTCAGGCCAGGCTGTGCTTTGGGTGTAGGCCTCTCTAGGCTGGCTGCTCACAAAGATGTCGAGTCTCCTCTCCGCACCCCAAACAGCATCTCAATCCTGAAGCTCTCTGTGCCATTGCTCACCTGGAATTGGCCAGGAGCGACTGGAGGGCAGCAGCTTTAAATGCAATTGTGTGACTGGGGCAGAGTGGCCAGATGGCTCTCACCAGCTGGAGAACCAGCGGGCAGTTTTCTGCACATCCAGGTAGGAGTCGGTGCACAGGGTGTCCAGGAGGGCTGGCATCCTGATTGCTCCTCAGCTCCTCCTCGGAGTGGTGCAGGAAGCACAGCATGTTCTCAGCCTGCTGCTCCTTGCTGCAGGTGCACTCCAGCTGCACACGGACACGGAAGTTCCTCATGTGCCTCTGCTCTGCAGAGTCCAGCTCCAGGTGGAAGCTGTGGCCTCGGGGAGGAGTCATGGGTATGACACCTGGAACACAACATCCCCTCACGGGGACTCCAACCTTCGAAGGCAATGCCCACCCCCAATGGCTCGTTGCAGGCCTGGGTAGAAGCTGTTGGACAAGACGTGTCCAGAGTAAACTGTATAATTGTCCATGAGGGTTTTTGTCCAATCGCAGCCTCTCTGTAAGTTCTGTACTGGCAACTGTATGCGTTCAATTATAATTCTTCCAATGTTATCCTCAAAATCATTATCTTCATCATGGACTGCAGGTGCAACATCATTGTCTTCTCCATTTGCCGCCTCATTGACAACTTCATTTTCCACATTGCCTTCTCCATTTGCATCTCCATTTCTGATTTCCCCTTCATTTGCATCATTGTTTTCTCCTTCATACTCTTCTCTCCTCAGGCTCCTTATGCACCCCATTAACCATAGCACCAAGACAAGGACCACGAGCACACCAAGAGCTAATGGCTGCAAGAGCTCCATGAGCTGCACTTTCTGAGTGCAGCTGCTGAGCTGCTCCACCTCCTGCTCCAGCCGAATCCTCTCCCATTCCAGCTGCTTTGCTCGCACTTCCATGCGAAAACGTGTTTCCTCATCCCAACCATCACCCACGAGCTGTGGGTAGTGGATGAGGCTTTTCAAGAGCACAAAAAGCACTGCTATGTAATTCATGGTCTGCAGGAGGATGGACAGAAGGCCTTGAGTGGGGCTGTGAGGGAGGCAGCTGGCAGTGGGGACAGAAGGGACGGGAATGCTCAGGGCTCTGAGGGCAGGAAGAACAGGGCCCCAGACAGCTGGCAGGCAGCAACGCCTGTCCCACTACCCCAGCAGCAGCAGCAGCAGCAGCAGCAGCAGCAGCAGCAGCAGCAGCAGCAGCGTGCCCTGCCCAAGGCTCTCCCTTCAGGGGCTGTCCCTGCATGCAGGGGGAGAACCCAGCCCCAGGTGCAGCGTTTCTGCCCCAGCCCTTGTCCCCAGCCCAGCCTCCCCAGCACGTGTGCACTCACCGCTTGCCCGAGCAACACTGGGCCAGCGTGACCTGCTGGGCCCATTCATAGCTGCCCCCATTGTGACACGTCCCCTGTGATGTCACGGGTGCCACAGCACATCATAAGTCAGCCAGCCCCGCCCTTTGTCCCCACCCTGGCTCAGCCTCTCAGGGTGCCCATGGTGTACTGATTAAGGCTGCTTTGGAGTGAATCTTTTTCAAAGAGCTCCCATTGCTCTTTCTTCAGTCCCTGAAGAACACATAGTCCAATGGCAAACTTAACACTGCCTACTTCAAAAATCAGCCAGGTGCCCAGGTGTCACATCTACATGGCTTTTAAACCTTTGTGTGGTCAGTTACTCAGACAATTTCATAGGCAGCCTGTTCTCAAACGTAATATGGTTCTTTTGAAAGAGTAAACCCCCAATGGCTCAACTTGAGGTCGTTTTTTCTGTTATTTGTTTTGTTCCCTGGGTTAATGTAACAACCCCCACATAGGTAAAGCCTTCCTCCAGGATGATCTGCATTGTGTCAGGCCCTTGGGCTGAGAATCCTGCTCCTCTCCAAGGAGAGAAATGTGCTGCCTTTGCACTGAAGTTCCCATGATCCAGTGGGACAAAATGGGTTGTTGGTGGGCAGAAGAGTTTCAGGCTGCCTGGAAGCATTTCCATGTGAGGAGAACCTTTGTATCAAATACATCAATTGGGGGAATCCATCCCTCTCCAAGCTGAAGGAAGAATCAGAATTGTCCTAGTAGAAAATGGAAAGGTTTGGAGTGATAGTCAGGGCTGGAATGTCCCCGCATGTCCGTGTGGATTTGGTGATGCTGCAAGGCCAGACTGTGAAGAGGGGATCCCGGCAGACAAGAAATGGCCTCCTGCTCTGGGACCTTCCCTGGCACTGGCAGCACAAGTGAGAGCCCTTCCTCAGCCTTTGCCTTCAGCAAGGGCCCAGTTTGGGCAAAGCCTGAGTTCCCTGTGAAATCAGCTCAGATTTACACTGCCCCCCCGAAGGAGGGATGCCAGAAGCCAGACAAGCTCACCAAGGTGCTGAGCAATGCAGCTTAGGCTGCAGCTTTCTGCCCTTGTGTCTCTGGAGCCTTGGAGGGGAAGGCTGCGTGGCTTGCAGCGACCTTCACCAGCCCTCCTGCTAACAGCACTGGGCACCCCAAGGCTGTTTGGTCTCAGCACAGGCAAGAGCAGGACTAAACCCTCATCTGGCTTTGCAGGCCCTGGGACAAGCAAAGACAAGGAGTGTGCAGAGAAGTGGCCATCAGTACTGCACAGCTGCATTTCTCAGCCATCACTGACAGAAAATGGAAACCTTATTGTTTCTCTTTGGGGTTTGTGTTGTCTTTGGTGAGCAGCCTTTTCCCCCACAGGAAAACCTGTGATTTATTTGATAGTGGTGACCTGGAATTAAGTTGTCCCCATGATGTTTGATACTACTGGGAAGCCAGGAAAAAGCATCGTTTAAGATTTGAGTTCCTCAGGCTTCCCAAGTTCAAGAAATTAGAACAATAACTATACACTTGCATGGTGTGTGAGAGCCGTGTGTCTTGAGATGTTTTGTATAAAGTATGTTTTTAAAGAGGTGTTGCCTTCTTGGACCAATGAGTCTTTTCTATTTGGTTTTCACGTACTACCCTATGTAAAGTGTAGTGTTTCGTTAAATAAAACTCTCTCTCTCTTTTGCTTCTTTGTTGCAGGAGGAACAATATTACATTATGCTTTTCACCACTCTCCTATAGCCTAAAATGCAACATCCCTTCACGGTGCTGCCTAGATGGAACTCGGAATTGTGCCTTTGCTCCTCCCTTTCCTCTGTTACCATGTGTCATTCCAAGGGCTTCATGAATAGCAGGGTTTCTCTTTTCTCACCTTGTGCTCAGGAGCTGGGAGAGCGAATGACCTCCCTCCCCTGCCCCAATTTGAACCTAAAAGGGTTCTGCAGTAGGGCAGGGTGGCAAATTGCCAGTGGCTCAGCTGCCAGCACCAGTGCTAGCTGACATGGAAGGCTCATCCCTATGGCTTGAGTCAGCTCACAGCTGCCAGCACCTTGGCTGGGTCCCACTCCACATAGGTCCTGCCATCAAGTCAGAGGGCACTGATATAACCCTGGAAAGGCCACCTCATGACCGTGTCCCCAGGTGCCAGAACCACACATTTCCCAAGCACCTCAAGCAAAGAAAATTGCACCAATTCCATGGGCAGCCTGTGTCAGTGCTTGCTGACCGTTCCAGGGGAGAAATTATTCCCTAACACCCAATCTAAGCCTCCCGTGGCAGAAGTTGAGGCCATTCCCTCTTGTCCTCTCCCTTGTTTCCCGGGAGCAGAGCCTGACGTGCAGCAGCCCAAGCGTCCCATGTGGGAGTTGCAGAGAGTGGGAAGGTTCCTGTGTGCTGCTGCCAGTGAGTGCAGCCACGTGTCCCCTGTGTGTGTGTGTGTGTCCCTGCTGTCTGTGCTGCCCTGCTGGCAGAGCCCTGTCCCTGGGCAGAGCCGTTCCCTCCCCGGGCACAGCCCCATGGCTGCTCCCTGCTGCGGCCTGGCCTGGCCCCAGAGCAGGGTCCCCGTGCGGGTGGCCCCGGGGTGGCCGCGTGTCCCCAGCCGGCCGTGCCTGGGCAGCTGCCTCAGCCGTGAGGGCTCAGAGCTGCGGGAGCCCACGGCTCTGTGCCGCCCGCGCTGCAGAGCTCCTGCTCCAGCTGCCAGGGCCCAGGCGCCCTGTGCCCTGTGGCCTCGCGCCCCGACGGCCGTGCCGGGCCCCGTGTGCTGCCCTCACGGTGGCACTGCTGGCCCCAGGCTGTGCCAGCCTTTCCAGGGACACCTTCCCGCAGCCTGGCAGCCCCTGCACGGGCCCAGCACAGCCCTGCACAGGGGCTGTGTGCAAGGGCCTGCAGGGACAGCGCCAGGGCCGGTGGCTCCCCAGTGCCACAGGGCCAGCTGAGATAGACTTTTGGGAGGGACGTCTTTGCTTTGAGGGCTGTGAGGCCATGGCACAAGTTGATTAGAGAAGCTCTGGTTGTCCTGTCCATGCAAATGTTGCAATCCAGGCTGGCTGGGTCTTGGAGCAACCTGGCCTGGCCATAGGATTCCCAGACCGTGGCACAGGACTGGAATTGGATGGCCTTGGATGTCACTGGACACTCACAGACACAGCCTTTATTCAAGCCCAGCCTTTATTGGAACTTTGCACAGAGTACAGCTCCCAAAGTGAGCACATTCTCCCAAGACAGGAGGGCAGTCAGTGTCTTTTTGAAAAAACAATCATGTGTTTTAAACATTTTCAGTAACAAGTAATAATGAGAATCATTCTTATATTTAAATTCTTTTCTCTACTGTAATGTTATATCTATTAAATGACGTAAATAAGAAGTTTACAACTGAAGATTACATAAAGTTCCTTTGTTATGATCAAAAATATACCATATTGGGGATTATTATTATAATTCAGAGGAATTATTACTGAGAATCATAATTTAT
Source organism: Erithacus rubecula (assembly GCF_903797595.1). Lineage (NCBI taxonomy): Eukaryota > Metazoa > Chordata > Aves > Passeriformes > Muscicapidae > Erithacus > Erithacus rubecula. The sequence continues at coordinate 5,036 of NW_027636211.1, forward strand.
ATATAATAGAACATATAACTGCTCTAATGAAATTAGTATTTGTGTTATAATTGGTATTATATTTTACAGTAGTATTACTATACATTAAAGTGATTTTTACATAAAATAACTTAAATATTTAAAATATTTCTAAGCTAATAAAGAAGTTAAATTAATCCAGCTCTCCTGCACAATACTCCTTCAAATGGCTCCATCCTCGAGGAGAGCAAGGCCTCTGCATGGGAAAGCACTGATAGATACAGTTAATGCAGACAGAGTTAAGAGATGCAGTGAAGAGGGGCAGGAGCCCTGAGCCTCTGCCCCGGCACAGCTCTGTGCTGGCTGCTCACAGAGATGTGTGGCTCGCCTCGGCCAGCCCAAAGAGCATCTCCAGCAGGAAGCTTTTCTTCACACAGGCCGCTGTCTGTGTTCCTCCAAAAGCCTGCCCAGCTCACCTGCACCCTCCTGCCCATATTCCTATTCATTCGAACAAGCCTGGCCATTTCCCTCCCTGTCATTTTTGTGGTCCTCCACATTTCCTTCAGGTCTCTGAATGCCCTCTTTAACTGAAGCCTTCTCGCTCGATTTCCATCCTGCGCCTTCTTGCCTCTGCCTCAGCACCAGGATGCTGCTCTCTGCCTCATGGCTGCCATTCTGTGCCTCATCCACAGCCCTAAAGGCAGGAGCAACAGTTCAGCAGCAGCCCAAAATGGCCCCTGCTGCAAGGCAGCCACAAGAAGGGGTCTCCAGCCAGGGTCACTTGGCTCTCGGGGAGCCTGGTCCAGCTCCTCTGTGCTCAGATCCTCGTCCAAATCATTCATCACGGGCTGTGGCAACTGGAAGAGGAGCAGTGCAACCAGGGCAAGGACAGATTTGTGCACCATGGTCTGCAGGTGGAGAGAGACAAGGGTTTCAGTGGGGCCACCAAGGCAGCTTGTGGTGGCTGAAGTGAGGCCCGGAGGCACAGGCATGTGAAGGCAGGAAGCAGAGGGTTCCAGACAGCTGGCAGGCAGCAGAGCCTGTCCCAATGGGCCAGCAGCAGCCCCCTGCCCTGCCCGAGGTGCTGGCACCAGGGGCTGGCCCTGGATGCAGGGGGACAATGCAGCCCTGGGTGCTGCGCTTGTGCCCTGGCCCTGGCCCAGCTGACCAGGCTGGGCCAGGCTGCGGGGGCCTTTTACAGCTGTCCCCATTGAGACATGCTCCCCTGATGTCACACGGGCCAAAGGCATCACAGCCAGGCTAGTCCTGCCCTTTGTTCCCAGCCCAGCTCAGCGACTGAGAGTGGACTCAGCAATGAAAGCCCCGGCACCCACCAAGTGCAGCCCCTCTGGGAGGGCATGGGCCCCCAGGGGTTCCCTTCACAAAGCAGGCAGAGACCTGCCTGACATTTTGTCAAAGAGAAACAAACATCATCAATGCTGCTGATTATAATCAATAATATTAGCTATGAAAGCACCAGAGGTGCTCTTTGGATGGTGCTGGTTTCTCTTTGACTATAGTGGGTGGGCATGGTTCAGTTTTTTATTGCTTGACTATTCCCGGATCCAGTCCCTCTAACACCTTTGTGAAACCTCCCCATTATTGAACACCATAGATAAAGATCAGGAACTGTAGCCAGACTACCTGTAGGCTCCTTTAGATCAAGAAGTGGCAGTCAGGTGCTTCCAGCAGAGAATTTGATTTGCTTTGCATAACAGTAGCACCCCTGTGTTAGCTGGGACTGGCACTCGTGTTGTGCCTGAACACTCGAGTGAAGGGTAGGAATGTGGTGTTCAAGTGCACTCAGGTGCTCCATGGGACACCCATGTGCAGGAATACAGAACACCTTTCCCTCAGTAGGGATCTGCTGTGGAAAGGATCCCTGTGGTTTTCTCCTCCATGGAGCAGTTTGGATGCACAGTGTGGTATGATGTAACCTCAGCATCAGCTGTGAGGGATGCAGAGCTGCAGGAGCCCGTGTGTCTCTGCTCTGGGGACACCAGTGCAGTGTCTGTTTCTGCTGTCCCACTGCAAGAGGACATTGATTCCAAAGAGATATTTCTTTTGGGGGTGGGAAGCAGCTGCAGGCAGCAATCTCCCTGTGGGCAACTCCCACTGCCAACAGAGAGTCTGCTGCACGTTCAACAAGTTCAGGTTTGCTGTGCCAAGGGTCTGGGCAGTGTCTGGGATGAGCAGAATCTTCATTGTGACACCAGTGAACACACTGAGGTCACAACTGCAGTGTCTGTTCCCTGCCAGCCACACCTGCCAATTCCCAGCATCACCTTTAAGTACAAAGGGATTGTAGAGCAAAAAGCATCTGTGTAGCCACCATGGTCTTCAGTGGTGGCTGCCCCATGGAAAATATTGAGAGGAGGCCACTGCTGCTCTTGTCAGAGGGCTGCTGTGCAGGGATGTCCCTTGCCTTGCTGAGTCTCATATTTTTGCCTGTGGTCTGAGGTCAGGTGATGCCATCTTCTCCCAACAGGCCCAGTGCTCCAAGGCAGATGCAGAGATGTGGAATAAAAAACCTTGAGTATCCCCTGAGTAGCCAGGCATTCTGCTGTTCAGTTTGTCCTGACCCATGTCAGGGGTTGGAACAAGATGTTTTTTTCCTCCCAACCCAAACCATTCTAGGATTTTATGATTTCCCCATGACTGACTTTGGTCCCCTGAAAAGACCTCTTATTTCCTCTCTTCCCCCACCTGTGGAGAGCACATTCTGGTGCTGCTGGTAGTGTTGGGACAGGTTGGTAGAATCTCTTCCTGCCATCCCATGGATGTAAGCCTGACTTCTCTCTGAAGTCTTTGTCCCTGAACCAGTGCCTTCAAATGACAGCTATCTCCCCTCCTTCCTTTTCCATTCAGCACTTGAGTAGACACAACATTTCTCATGGTTTTCCATAGAACAGCACAGGTCCCAGTTCCCATATTGTGGAGCCCTCTGCCATAAATCAGCCTGATAGATTTATTCTCTATGTAATGGGAAATTATGACAAATGCAGCTGTACAATCTAGTTAGTAACTCACCATAATGACTGCTCTGGGGTGATTTATGGGTTTTGTCATATGTGAGCTTTCAGAACTTTAGAGATTACACTTTTCACACTTTTTTGTTGGAATCTCAGTTTATTAGACTTTACTACAGCATTAATCACTTGCAGTACAACCCTGGACTTCACAAATGTATCACATCAGCATGAAAAAGGCAGAGAAAACAAGAACTGTTGGGAATTAATGAGCCGGGTAACACATGTCTCACAACCCGTGATGAAACAACCTGTGTTCTTCTTCAAGCTGCAACAGAAAGCCCCAAACTCTGGCTTTTTATAATTTTTTTTTTCTCCACAAAACATGAGCAGCAGCAAAGAACTGAAACAACACAGCCAGGCTTGAAACCTGAAAGATCTGCAAGGCTGAGTCTATCCTAGTTAATGGTGAAATGATATGTGAATCTGTCCTAGATGTTCAAATAAAGAAGATTGATTATATAGGAGAAATGCATGTGTCATGAAACAACCAATAAATCAGATAGACAGTTCCAAGCTCTACTGTGACTGTCTGGGAAATGTTCAGAGTTGCCATCTATGGAGTATGGTGCAGGATAAACTGGAACAAAAGGCCATCATTACCCAAATTGATTTGGTTTGGGCTGGTGGTTGTTTTTTTTTGGTTTTTTTTTGGTTTTTTGTTTTTTTTGTTTTTTTTGTCAGATAATGTTTTATAATACTACAAAAAATATGTTGAAATGGTCCCCATGATCCATCAGACACAAACAGGGCTGGGATTGATGCAACACATTCCTTGCCCTGGGAGGGTGGTCAGAGGGAAGGCCTGTTTGGGGGTAAATCAGCATCAGGGAGCTGGCTCAAACCTGGGCTGGCCAAAGCTTTAGAATCATAAAATATCCTGTGCTGGAAAGGACCCACAAGGATCATCAAGTCCAACTCCTGGCTCTGCAAGAACACCTCAAGAATCCCACCCTGTGCCTTGGTGGGCAGGAGCACACAGCTGCCTGTGTTTTTGGGTGGATGGGTGAGACGATCTGCAGGTGCTGAGGAGAATCCCTGCTCCCTGAGCTCCTGGAGAGCTGCAGACACTGATAACTGGTAAGGACACCTGGGGCTGGTGACCTTTCTTTTGCTGCTTTCTGCTATAGACAACAGCCTGTTAACAAGTTCTTGTTGCTGAGGTGATAAATAGCTGGCAAGACTCCCTCCTTTTTTGTCTGCACAACTTTTTATGCTCAGCACCAGGAAGGATTTAGCCCAAACAGAGGGATTTGGTGCTGAGAGTGCTCAGCCAGGCAGAGCAGCTCCTTCTGGCTGATGCAAAAATTAGCCCTGTGCTGGCAAGGCAAATGATCCATAGTTATGGTGGTGTTGGGTATTTACTGGGAGAAAAGAAGGTGTAAAATGAAGCTCCTGAAACTTGTTGGTATCCTGGAAGCTGGTCAGACCCCACGTGGCCACAGAGGTTGTTTGGCCAGCTGAGGTGATGGAATTTATTGGGCTGTGCTAGGATAGCTGCCTGTGGAAACATGAAGGACCTTCAAGGGGGATGAAATATGGCCTCATAGTAGAAACAGCTGGGCTGAGCACTCATTATTCCAGCTATGAATCTTTGCTCTCAGGAGCAATAGATTCTTTCATTAAACCACAACTTGTTTTGTTGTTGTGGCGGGTTTTTTTGTTTTTTTTTGTTTGGTTGGTTGGTTGGGTTTTTTTTTGTTGTTGTTGTTTTTTTATTTTTTTAAATTATTATTATTATTTTGAGAAACATAAAGGACCTTCTTGTTTATTTTATTAGCCTTTTCAAATCATCTTGAGTAGTGCAGGGACACCCATTGCATGAGAAGCATGAAATATTAGATGTTACCAGAGTGTGGCACCTGCAATGAGATGTAAATGCTGAATCTCCTTTTGGAGATGAGGGAGTCACAGACTCAGGTTCTTCAGTGACCAGCAGGAGATGGGAGACAGGCATTGCACAGACACAGAAGGTGACAGAGGTCATAGCCAGAGGTTCCCTGCTGGGTAAAAGCAACTCTGCATGTACATGTTTGGATTTTAGAAACACCAATTGATGCAAAGGCTTGGTCCTGTGTTTTCTGCCTTTGGCTCGATACAGGCTAGGATAGACTGTTTCCATGAGTATGTTGCACTCATTCCAGACTTTAGGAACCAATGCTGGTTGTCAGCAGGTAAAACTCTGCTTTGTATGAGGCATCAACCCCTCAGATGGAATTTGAAGCAGAAGTGTTTGGTTTTGAGGCCTGGGCAGAGACAACTCTGCTGGGCAGCCCAGGGCTGGAGGCAGGGCTGGGAGAATCACCTGTGTCCTGCTGGGAAAATTTGGTGGCAAGAGGCTGAAGGCAAGTATGGAAACAAATCCAGTTTTGGGCAACACTTTGGTCATTTGGATTCAGATGTTTAATATAGAGAAAGCAGAGACTTCAGTGGATAAACCCCAGCAAGTGCCATTCTCTGCAGGTCTAGGGTGAGTGGAATTTTCGGGAAACCCAGGGATGAGGCAAGCAAGAAGAGCATCCCAGTGATTACAAAGCTGCAGGTGCTCACTCCAGTATCATCTTGACCCAGGGGACCACCAGTGACCCTCACCTGTGCCTGCTCCTGTGCACAGCCAGAGGCAGGGGCTGGACAAAATCCTGCACCAACTCAGCCTAGCTCTGTCTAACCCAGCTGTACTTGGTGTAACCCCAGGCTCAGCCTATGTGACATGTGAGAGATTTTAGCCTTGATCATTACAAACACATTCTATGCTTTGCATCCAGAAATGACTAATGGATGGAGGATGAAGAACATGGACATAGGAGAAAACTCCAAAAATCCACAATGCAGCACCAGACCTTTAGGTCGAAGCAGTGTGGCAAGCAACAAATCCAGCTCAGAGCTTCTCAATCTGTGTTGGTCTTCAGGAGGAGGGTCAGGGCAAGGAAGGGGAGTGGGAGGAGATGTTGGTGTGCTGCCCTGGTGGCTGCTGGTGCAGGAAGTGCTGGATGCTCATCCCCAGCCCTCCCTCAGTGGCAGGAGCCCTGCGGTGCTGCAGCACTCCAGCACAGGCAGGGAGGCCCTGGCTGCTTTGGGCAGCTGCCTGATCTCCCTGTGCCTTGAGCCATCCCGGCTGGATGCTCTCAGCTCCGACATGGTCTGGAGGAGAGAAAACAAGAGACGTTCCTGCTGTGTGAGGGGAGTGTTGCCTGAGGGTTTCAGGCAAGTGCGACCTGGTTTAGAGGGAGACCACGACGGACTCGCACTACCATCAGACAATCACACGTGACACCAATATGATGAACGGTGAAATGCGTTTATTTCCCGTGGGCACCCGCTTAAATACCCATGGTGTGCCCACGTCACTCCCTTAGGGGTTGGTAACTTGGAACGTCATGGAGAAGGAGGGGCCCTAACTCCTCGTAACAGCGCGTGATCTTCCGAACGGCTGTTCTGGCTAACCACATCTCCCCCCTCTCCATGAACAATTAAGTTTGAACAATAACATTTGAAACTGGGTAAGCAACTGGTTAGTGACATGCAAATGAACTGGTTAGTAAATAAACTGGCTTAACAACTATCTAAGTTTACTGTCTTTGTTGCAAAAGCATGATGTCGATAGTACCTAAACGAGCCTTAACAAACTGTGCAATTTTATTGAGCAAACAAGGTCCTAACACGAGTGCGAACATTATAACAACGGGTCCCAACAAGGTAGAGACTATAGGGGCAATCCACGGGTGCTGTGTAAAGAGGGAACTGAACCAGTTTTGTTGTTGGAGCTCGTAGCGACGACGCTGGTAAAGATGTCTGACGGACAGTCCAGGCTGGGGTGTTGGTCTCGGTTTGGCCTATCAGAGCGCCGGTGACGAAGTTCCTGAATGTCCAGATGTGGGGCTGGTAGGGATGGTAGCCGGTGCTGAGGTGGATCAGTGCTACCAGAACGCAGAGGCACGAGACTGGAGTTGACGGCTTGGCTGAAGGTCTGCAACAGGGAACCTGTGGGAAAGACACTCAAGATGTTGGTTAGTTTTTGTTAGGTAAAAACTGGCTTTATGGATTTTAAAGGACACCACTTGATGTCATCATCCTTTCTTACTGCCGCATACCCTCTGCCCGTCACAACCAATTTCCACCCTGTTTCCCACTCCCCTAGCTCATTTTTAATGCTGACTGGAGGGCCCTCTTGGACGGCTTCTACCGCCCAATGCTTCTGGGAGGGGGCTTGACCTTGATCTCCTCGGGGGAATTGGTTCAGGGCTAGCAGAGCTGTTGCGAGCAGTCGTGGTTGTTCTGACGGAGGGATGGCTCCGACAAATCCTTCGGCCCTTGCCAGAGTTTCTATTTTTGATTTTAAAGTTTGGTTGGCTATTTCCACAATTGCCTGTCCTGTGCTGTTGTATGGTATACCCTGTTTTAGGACAATGCCCCATTGTCCTAAATTGCCCAATTAGGACAATTGCCTCCAAAGGAGGCAAACTCCTGAGCTGCTTTAGAGATAAAATGAGTTCCATTGTCTGTTTTTATTTGCTTGGGGATACCAAGCCAGGCCATAGCAGACAACCAGTGCTGAACTGCGGCTTTGGAATTTGCTTTTGCGTGTTGGGTCCCTATAATGACACCGCTGAAAGTGTCTACTGTCACGGCGAGCCACACTCTGGGTTTTAGCAGTTGACATAGCGTGAAGTCAGATCTCTGAGGCTTTTAAGCCTCTGGGGTTAACTCCACTGGACCACAGCGGGGATTTTTGGCAATAGGGACATGTGGCCACGATGTGCTTGGCGTCGGACATGGAGATGTCGCATTGTTTGGCAGGCGCTTTTGCCCCTATGTGGAGAGACTCATGTAGTTGCTTTGCGCTTTGCAGTGTCCACAGGTTTTTGGCTGCAGCATCAGCTTTGTCGCTTCCTAGTTGAAAGTAGCCTTTTATGGGCCTGTGATTATTAACATGAATAACGGTTACGGTACCTTTCCTTGAGTGTAATGCTTCTTCAATCATCTGGGCCGCTGGTGAGATGGAAACGCCAGGGTGAGACATCGCTTGGCACAGCCTTGCAACGAACATGGAGTCAGTGACGATGTTGAGGTGGTCAAGTGGAAACAGGTTGCAAGCGAGCACTATTGCAGATGTCTCTAGCAGCTGAACTGACAGGGACTGATCTTGCATTTTCACACACTGACATTTGTCTTTGTCCTGCCACACGACTGCAGCTGTTGATGTTGTTGACGATGCATCTGTGAACACCGTTGGTCTGGGTGAGGGTCGGTCCAGGACTTTTGGTGGAAGGTCAATGTCGACTGTAGCAAGCAACTGAGTCCACGGAGGCTTGGCGGCGTAACAGAGTTCTCCTCCGAATCCGAACAGGGCCAACGCAAGGTGTTCCGAAAGTGCCACTGACGCGGAGGGAATTTGCTTCCATGGGGTTCGGGTCGCAAATTGGGTAAAAGTTGCCGGCATGAAATTTGCATCCGAGTCGGAACCCGAGTCGTAATCCGAATCGGAGCTGGGTCTGGCACAGGAATAGCATTGTTGTCTATGTACGGATTGCCTGCGCCATCTGTCCCGGCTAGGCCTCCAGCCTGCCTTGACCTCACTGTCCGATGGAGAGGAAGTGGAATGGTCGGGGACTTCCGGCAGACTGTGCTTTTTCCCTGGACTCCGCCCCCTGGGTTTTTGGCGGGTGGTGACTGCGCCCGCCATGCTCCGCCCCGCGCCCGCTCTCTGATTGGGTGTAGGTGTCTCCTCCCAGCCAGAAACCGCGCACTCTTCCCCCCGATGTAAACTGCGCGTGTCCGTGGCGGGAATTGGGTAGGGGTCCCGCCCTTCTTCTTTACCCTCGGTGCCATATTGTGAAGTATAAGATGGTGGCGTTATTTCTATTTGATTTTTACTTTTGTCACTGGCGCCGTCGATAAAGAAAGGGGAACCATCGCGCTGAGGAAGTGGTTTGGGGTTAGGGTTAATGATAGCACCGGAGGTTGGGGTTGGAGATTGGGACCACGAAAATGAGAGAATGTTAGTATCTAACAGCGGATTAGGGCTAGTGAACTCATCAGAAACACAAGTCTGGGTTGCAGCTCCCACCCCCAGCTTAGGAATAAGTCTTAAACATTGTTGAGCTGCCTTCCAGGTTTCTTGTTCATCAAGAGCCTTTTGCAGAGCGGTTTTAACTTTGCCCCAGCTCTTGAGGCACTTGCTTGAGCCGGACGAAATAACGTCCTCGGCAAGAGCGGAGGTGCACTTCCCCCAACATTCTGAATGTAGAATGTCGACAGGGCGATCAACAACGTTTAATATTAACAACCGCCTAATAGCAGTATTAAAATCTGACACCTTACAGGGAATTCCCCACTGCGCATGAATTTCAGAAATTACCTTCCCGAGACTCTCCATCCCGGTGGTACGGGAGCGTCCTCCCCACCGAAGTCGGACCAGCTGCTCCGGTCGTCTCCTTCGCCAGCGTGTTTCCCGTCGCCCGCCGCTCAGACCCGAGTGTCGGGGAGCAGACCGGGTTTCGGCACCACTATGTTGCCTGAGGGTTTCAGGCAAGTGTGACCTGGTTTAGAGGGAGACCACGACGGACTCGCACTACCGTCGGACAATCACACGTGACACCAATATGATGAATGGTGAAATGCGTTTATTTCCCGTGGGCACCAGCTTAAATACCCACGGTGTGCCCACGTCACTTCTTTAGGGGTTGGTAACTTGGAACGTCATGGAGAAGGAGGGGCCCTAACTCCTCGTAACAGCGCGAGATCTTCCGGACGGCTGTTCTGGCTAACCACAGAACAATAATCTTTCTTTGCAGGGATATGACTCTGGATGAAATTCTCATCCTCCTGAAGCCATGGCAATTTTCCCAGTATCTACAACAGCCAGGATTTCAATACAGAAGGTTTGTTTGCACTGCTGAGGGGAGGTTTTATGGTTAACATGATAATATTGCATGTATACAATATATGCAAACTATTGAATCACCACTTGAATGTAGTAGAAAATATTTTTAAATAATTAACCACCATTTTCTTATTTGTCACTAAAAATCTGCAAAATAAGAATTTTTTCTCGTTTTTCATATAATGTGGCAAAATGAATAATTACAATAAATCAAAATAAATATCAATTCCATACAGATATACACAGTTGCTCTCTGTGCTCTTTTCCTTTTGCACCAAATCTTGATTTTGTGCATTGACATTCACTTGTGTAGTCTCTGGAATTAAGTATGCAAATTTGAAAACTTCATCTATAAATGATGGAATAGATATTTCCGTAACACTCTGCGTACATAAAACTTCCTGACAGTCTGTGACTAAATGAAACATGCATGCAAATAAAGCTCCTATTTTTGTGTTTAAACTCATGATTCCATAGCACTCAAAGTTTGGGCAAAACATGTTACCAAACAGCAGTTCTGCTTGGAGTCTTTCAGACATCTGATCCTGTATTTTTGCCAGGTTACTCTTAACCAGCTGATCTACTTCAGTATTAAAATATGTTTTCAAATTCCTATCTCCTCCTCCAAAATAGAGACAAAATAGGCAGTACTTCCCTGATTAGGGTTTAATTTTGGAGTGTAGATTCTAACTGATTTCACCAAGGCATAACTCAACATACAAGGACAGCAAAGTCACTTAGATGATAGTTCTGACTGCAGATAAAATGGAGATGTTTTGGACCAACATATTCTTGAGTGCAGTGAGGTTTAAGTAACCTCACTTTGGGAGCTCATCCTGACACAGTAGGATCATGGAACACCTTTGCATCTACCAGAAAAACGCAGTGTCAATCTACAGCCACTCAAATAAGTCTCAGAGCAGAGCATAGCATGATCCCCCACTAATTTGTGGATACGAGCTGCAAAAGAGGTGAAATCTTGTACCAGCTTTTCAAGGTGAGTGGAGCACCAGCTCTGAATAGAAAGATTAAATACCAGTGTGAGCAGCTAACTAGATAAAACCACAGGGAAGATATTGCTTTGTAAATAAAACCTCTAGTGCTTTCTTCAAGATTTTTTTTACCTTATTTACTATTATTCTGCCTCAAAAGAGAAAGAAAGCAGGCCCTATTGAAAACTTATGATTGCATAATATTTCTTTCAGAAATAATATCTCTATGCACAGTACTGCGTTAACATGTCAACTGCAACTTGGATTGTGTCCTTTAATCTATTGTGTGCTGCATGTGTGCTGCAATAAAAGCATATAATTCATGAGCAGAGCTTTGTGCCATACACATGATATATGAATCTTCCTCCAAAATAGAATATATGCCATACCTCATTATATGGTGGTATGTTTTTTTTTAATTACATATATTATCTATTTAAATTTTTTTATTTTTCATTACAAGCTGGGTGCCCAAAGGCCACTAATTCAAGGCATTTATAACATACAGATTTCTTTTTTTCCCCAAGAATAGTAAATTTTCTTTAGTATCAGCCAATTTTGTGGAAATATTTGTGAACACTGGACACATTCCATAATCATTTGAGTACAAAAGGGGGACTTTGCTCCAGAAAACCCTGTTTTGAGATTGCTAATAAAAATATTTAGATACTTCACATTAAAAAAGATTGAGCTACTATTAAAAAGAGAGGGAGAGAGAAGGCAGCAGATAGATAATGACTATGTATCTTAGGCTCTTTAATTCATCCCACAAGTTTTTTCTTTGATATGTTATCTAAACAAAAGTAATTGCTCAAAAACTACTGCCCTTGACTGTCCTGCTTGGGTATCAAATCTCTTTCTGCTATTTTTCACTACTCTTAGTCTCATCCCTACAGACATGCTTGAGCTTGTCCTGCCTAAACAGGGCCTTGTAAGTCCATACTGCCATCCCTCAATATCCTGCTCACCACAGACAGCAATCCTGCAGTTGAAAAAATTTTTTTCTCATCTGTTTCTGTGTTCCTGAGGGGAACTCTGCAACATTTCCTTTCTTTCTCCTCTCCCTCAAGTGAGTTCGCACATTAATTTTTAATATGTCCTTTCCCAAATTTATGTAGTACAGCAGAAGTCCATGACAGTAGATGAGATCTAGTGCTCACAGAAGGAAGCAAGGCTAGACAAAGACATTTTCAGGAATGAAATAAAACAGCAGCAAAAAAACAATACAGTTGAAAACCTAAAGCTAGCTAAACCCAAGAGAGGGATAAAATGTGCACTTTCGGTAAACTGTACAAGCTTTACAACTTCTGCCTCACTCCCACAATGTCTTGGAAACAGACTTGATCATGTGTTGTTTGCATAGCAGACAGCTGTAACTCCCTAAAGATGCCCTAGAGATCCATTAAGCAGTGTGAAGAATGTCTTTGTGGGTGTATGGGTTGAGAGGGATCAGGGACTGCAAGGAAGTGGAAAACACAGTAAGAAACAGGCAGTGTAGTGACTACCAGAGTGTCCACTTGGGTGTTCCTTATCCAGCACGAAAATAGGCCAAATTTACCCTGAAACCTGCTGGGTTTAAAGAACTGTAACTTCTCAATAAATTCTGTTTCACATCTTATCTGCACATTTTTATTGTTAGTGAATTTCTATTATAAACTGACACCTGAAAGAGAATCTGTGTCATTGTTACAATTCCTTGCAACATATTAGCTTTTAGCTGCACTTCTGTTCATTATTTTTCTTGACAATAAAGTATTATTGAGAACATAGAATGATGTTGGCTTTGGCCTTTCTATATAACCAGTCTGGGAGCACATCTCTCCAGCTGCCACAAGCTGCCACTTTGCTGCAATCAGTAACCCCAAGGATGGGAATCTACAGTCCTTCCTGCAGCCAGGCATGCCCACATCCATCATCCATAGCCAGCACCTCTCCATATTATCTTTCACAGAAAACATGGACATGCTCCTGCGTAGTGATGCCAGTGCTGTACACTGAGAATTCATCCTTACACCTACTAAAGACACCTGCAACATGAGCACAAAGACTTAGTTAGCATCTGGGACCTACTCCTGGGTCCCAATGTTTAGGATACAAATTTTGTAAAAAAAAAATAAAAATCAGTAGATGAATTGCAGCAAAGAAACTGCTTCAAAACAAGGAATGTTAATGGTCCACATTACAGAGATAAGCAGGCAAAGCAACTATGATTTCCTTATAACAATGTAAGCATTCACTGATGATAAAATGACTATTATACTTCCCACAGCCTGCACTCCATGCTTCCAATAGTTGGTAATGTTCCTTAAATATTTTAATTTTTCTTCAAAATGTCATAACTAAGAAAGATGGAATGGATGAATATGTTAGATAAATCATAAAACCCCACGGAAAGTTGCAGTTGGGAAATAATACCATTAAAGTAATTTTTTTCTTCCTTTACAGAATTCTCAAAAATTGCTGAGTGACAAATTATCATCCTCTTCCACTGATAACGTATTTGTGAAAAAAAGCAAAGATCATTTTGGGATTTATTGATGTTTGGGTATTGGCTTTTTTTTTTTTTTTTTTAGTCTTTCACTCTAGAAAAATAACATTCGAAAAGCATCATACTAAGAAAAGGAAAATAAACAGTATTTTCTATGTGAGAGGCATTACAGTGCAATTCTACAACAGGTAATGTCTAAAATATGCTAATAGTGTGTACCCTACTAATGTGCCACTTGCTCCTTTATGCCTTATAAGACACACCATATCAAATTGCACTTCTTAAATCAAAAGGGATTTGTTGTCTGTTTGTCTAAGACATCATTGATTACAAAATTCAAATTCTGATTTGCATTTCAAGCATTGTAAAGGACATTGAGGACCATGAATTTTACATGTGTACTCCTTTTAGATGTGTTAGATCATTGCTATATTGTCAGCTTAACAAAATAATATCAAATGTCTTTTTTTGCTACCTTACACTCTTCAGATGAAGCTTTTTTTTTTTTTTCCATTTTTAGGGGTGAGGCATGTTCTAACTTTTTGGTTTGTTTGTTTAAAAAATCAACACTTGAAATTCTTATGTTTTACAGTTAGATATCCAAGGGTCCAGATCTACAGATTTATATTTTAATAGAGAAGCTATCCCTATAACAATGCAAGATGGAGAAATGCTGGAAATATGCATTTACATGTGAACTCACCTTTGCCAATAATAAACACTGCAGAGTCAAAGATCTTCTTAACATCTACTAATATAGGAACATTTAACAGGACAGCTGGCAGGGATGAAGTCACAAATACAGCAGAAGGCTTTGCTTTGACTTTAGGTTATTTACAGTTCTATATGGTAAAACCATAATAAATGTTATCTGAGACAGTTGCATGTTAAAAATCTAATAATGGAGTGAGTTTACTGCAGGATGTCTTGGTGAAATTACACTGGTTTAAGGGATTTTTTTTTTTTTTTTAAGTTTCGAAAGGACAAGTTTGGGTAACTAAAAAGAAAAGATAGTGAAATGAAAGAGTTCAAGCCCTCCAGTGAAACAGATGGAAAAGATTTCTCAAGGCAAAGATCAAAAACCTAATAGGAATTTCCAGGTTGGGCAATAGGACAAAATAGGAAGGCACAGGCATTGACTGCAGAAATATATAAAACTATTTCCAAAAGTAGATTGAAAACAAGCATATATTTTGGAAATCTGTAAGTCTACAGATCAACTGCGATTTATTAGAATTGAAGCTGAGCTGTAATTCTGGAGGGTGATTTAATAAACAGAAAAAGTTTCTTAAGCCATAAAAGGAAAAGATGAAAAATGAAGCACAAAACTTGATTTTCACTGACATTCAGCCAAAGTCAATTTAGTTATAGTCTCCAAATAAAAATACTGCTTCTGTGTTCATTAAGAACATTAGTACTTAACAAAAGAGCAAGTGAAGGAGAAGAAAAAAGGAAAGAATATTATTCATCATATTAAGATTGAAAATTGGAAATGGAAATTGTAACATCTAAAGGAATGCAAAAAATCCTAAGCACTGAAATGTCTTGGGTTGGGAATCCAAATTGCCAGTACAGATACGAAATAAAGAAGCACAGCACATGAGAAAAGGATTTCATGAATCTACAAAAGTCAGTTGGTATTTATGAATACAGAATAATCAATCTGTATTTAGGAGAGGGGAAAATAAAATGAGAGCACATAAAAACCAGTTATTCTGCCTGTAGTAGTATTATCAGCTTAAGAAGAACTTTAGGAAGAATATTGCTTGGATGAGAAGCAAAATGAGAGGAAAAAAAGACAAGCCTTGAGACCACCATGGATTTGGTCAGAAAAAATTCTAATGTGTTAGAAAGATCTGGATGACTAAAACATCTGTTAAACTTCTGCTTTGAATGTCTGTTTTCCTCTTGCTAATATTTTTGCATGTTAATTTATAAGTTTATAGGACACAAAGCTTAACATTATTTTCAAAAGGAAAGAGAAAATGAAAATGAAAATAAATATGAACACAAAAGAATTAAAAATATTTTTGTAAAATCAATATTTAAAAAAACCCCTTTAATTTATAAAAAGTCCACCTATGGCTACTACCAGGATTTTCTGACAAAAGAGTAGGTACACATCATGTGACCAAAAATGTAATTTTGGGTGCAAATTGTTAATTAAGAGCTACAGCTTTGGAAAAAAAAGGCCAATTGGTGGTTCTTCATGAAGCCACTCACGGGCATTAGGCACAGGTATCCCAACAAGCCAGGCTCCAGCACACACCTTAGACATGAGCTGAAGCCTGCTGGTGTCTCCAGAAAACCCTGAGTGGTTGCAGAAGGCTCAGGAATCTGCTCCTTGAGCCTAGCGTTCCTCCTCTTCTCTGTTGGTTTTGTTTCCAGTCTTCTGATCCCAACAAACCCACCAAACTGTCTTCCAGTCCTGTCTGTTCATTACTCCAGACCTTCCCACATAGGCTCCTTGGCCACAAGCCACAGTGATGAGGCAATCTCATCTTTCATAATCCCCAAGGACAGCTAAAAGCACTTGTCATGCTGTTAGCATCTAATGTTTTCATGACTTATTATCTATTTCCCAGCAGTATTTGTTGTGGGCTGTTAGAAATTAACATACAGTAGCATTATTATTCTTTTGGAAGCCCGAGAAGAAAGCAGTTGCACATTCTTCATGTCTTCAAGCACATCTATCAAAACAACAGTGGAGCACTGTGTCACATGTCCCCAGCGTGCTGCTCCAGCAGCTACAAACAGCATGCCAATCCCTGAAGTCTCTGGTGGCTGCACAAACCTTGCATTTATCAATACATTTCCTGCCAGGGGGTAAGTCTGACTAGACACAACCTCAAGAAGCCAAGTGCTTAATTACAGGGAATTAAATAGCTCCTGTGCAAAAAGCAGCTGTATTGGCTGGGTGAGAGTGAGAGGGGTAGAAACACTCAACAGCTACATAAGGAACTGGAATAAAACATCCACAAGTTCTAAGCTTCTGCAAGAATGGTTTGGTCTGTCATCACATGAAGCTTGAACATAACAAAACTAAACAACATTGTCTGACAAACACGTCATTTCCCAGCTGGTGCCTTTGACACATCTCACTCCCCAGCAACTCAGCTGTACCACACCCAGTGCATCATAAAGAACATAAATCAAGGCAATGAGTTCTAACAAATTTACACATCTCAACCATGAGAAATCCATGGGGTTCTGCTGACTGCGTGCAAATAAGGTTCCCTTCAGTCCATTTACTCACCAGATTAATTATTTGCTTTTCAAGCTGTGA
>NW_027636210.1:0-21677 GCF_903797595.1 Erithacus rubecula
CCAATTCCAAACTGGGCAGGTGGGGGACACCAATGGGGGACCCCAAAATCCCAGTGCCCCATTTCTATTCCCAGTCCCCCCCAGTCTCTCCCAGTCCCCCAGTCCCCCCAGTTCCCCCATTTCCATTCCCAGTCCCCCAGTCCCTCCCAGTCCCTCCCAGTCCCCTCAGTTCCCCCATCCCAGTCCCTCCCAATTCCCTCATTTCCCATTCCCAGTCCCTCCCAGTCCATCCCAGTCTCCCCAGTTCCCATTCCCAGTCCCCCCAGTCCCTCCCATGGCCGCTGCCCGGCCCATCCGGCTCACGGGCACCGGCGCTGCCGGCCCCCCCCCCCGGCCTGGGAGACCCCAAATAAACACGGGGAACCCAAAACAGAGAGAACCCCAAAAATACAGAGAACCCCCAATACAGAGACAAACCCCCAAAAAATAGAGACCCGGCGAAGAAACACAGGGACCCCAAAACACACAGGACCCCAAAACAAGGAGAACCCCCAAAAATAAAGAGAACCCCCAAAAACAGAGACCCCAAAACACAGACCACAAAAAATAGGGGGAGACCCCAAAATAAATCAGGAACCCCAAAAATCAACACGGGGACCACCAAAAACAGACCCCAAAATCAGCACTGGGACGCCAAATCACAGAGAACCCCCAAATACAGAGAGACCCCAAAATAGAGAGAACCCCCAAAAACAGAGACCTCAAAAATCAGCACAGGGACCCAAAAATCATCACGGGGACCCCCAAATAAACACAGGGACCTCAAAAACAAGAGAACCCCAAACAGCGGGTGAACCCAAAACAAACCCCAAAATCGCACAGGACCCCCAAAACTGCACCGGGACCCCAAAGCGCACAAGGAACCCGAAAATACGAGAACCCCAAAACCAAGAGAATCCCAAAAAACAGTGAACCCCAAAATAAGCACAGGGACACACCAAAATAAACCCTGGAAACCCCCAAAAATACAGAGAACCCCCCAAAAGTAGCGATAACCCCCGAAAAAATGCGGGAAACCCTAAAAACACCCAAAACAATGAACCCCCCCAAAACGAAACCCAAAAATAGAGGGAACCCCCCAAAAATATGAGAACCCAAAAATAACAGGACCGACCCCGCCCCCCAAATATCAGGGCCCCCCCCCCAATACTGGGAACCCCCAAAAAGCCGAGACCCCTCCCAAAAATTACCGGGACCCCCCAAATATCGGAACCCCCCCCAAATATTGGGACCCCCAAACTCCAGGATCCCCCAAAAAGAGCCGGGATCCCCAAATAACCCCCCCCCCCCCGGAATATCGGGACCCCCCAAAAAAACACCGGGACCCCCCAAATATTGGAGTCCCCCAAATACTGGAACCCCCTCAAATCGGGCCCCCCCCCAAAAAAATAGAGACCCCCCCTCCCAAACACTGGGACCCCCCAAAAAGTACCCCCCCAAATATTGGGAGTCCCCCAAATACTGGACCCCCCAAAACATTCGCGATTCCCCAAATACCGGGACCCCCCCCTCAAATATCGACACCCGCCCAAATACCGGGACTCCTCCCCCAAAAATAGCGGGACCCCCCCCCAAATATCGGGATCCCAATTCCTGGGACCTCCCCCCCCACCCCCCCAATACCGAGAATCCCCAAAATCGTGACCCCCCCAAATATCGGGACCCCCCCCAAAAAAAAATACCGAGACCCCCCCTGAAACACCGGGACCCCCCAGAAAGAGCCGGCACCCTCCCCAGTCACTGACCTGGTCCAGTTCGGTTTTTTGGGGGGCATCCTAGGCGGTGTTTTGGGGAGGGTCCCCGGGCAGGGGTCTGGGCCAAGCCCCGTCCGAGCCCCCCCCGGGTGGAACCCCCGCAGGGACCCCGGGAGAGCGCATCGGGAATCGTCAATGAATACTCAACATGTTGATGCATTTAGGGAAGTCTTTCTGAGTTAGTGTGTGCTCTGGGCTGAACTTCAAGTACCCGGAGATAAGAAACTTTTGCTTTATTGTTTTTGTCTTTGTGTCGGTTTCGCGTGCTGGGGGAGGGGTGGATTTCACCTGAGGGAAGCAACTCGAGGCCGGGGAGTGGGAGGGGCTGTCCCACGTCTGGGGGCCTCCCCTGTGAGCTGCGGGGACCAATCAGAGAGCTGATTGAGTGATGGACAGCTCGGGAAACCAATGAAAAGTCATTTTGCTTTCTCAATTCACAGTGGATCAAGTTAACTAATCTCTCCTTCGGCCTCAGGCTCCCGGTGTGGTGCAGTGGCCTCTGGCCGGAGCCCCGGCCCCCGGCTCGGCCCCGGCTCGGCGGGGAGCCCCGGCGCGGCCCGGCTCGTGCTGGGACAGTTTCAGGGGCTGACCCCCGGGGCGCGCGGGGCTCGGCCATGGGGCGAGTGGGGCGAGCGTGGAACGGACACGCGGACAAGCGAACACGCGGAGAAACGGCCCCGGGGGTTCAGTTGCAACAGCAACAGCGGCAGCGGCGGCAGCAGCGGCAGCGGCGGCGCCAGCGGCAGCAGCGAGTCTACAGATCCTCTGGATCTCTTGTTCCTTCTCTTCCTCGGAGTCGCTTTCCCCGACCCTCTCCCTCTCTTACCTTCTCCCCTCTTCCCGTTCCGGGCCATGTTCCGAGCCCGCCCCCGGCCCCGGGCGGGGCTGCCCCTGCCCCGTCGCCGGCCCCGGCCCCGGCTCCGCCCATCCCTCCCCGGTGTCGCCTCCACCCGGCTCTCGCTGTCCTGGCTGTGGCGCTGTTGGCTGGGCATCAGTGCCTGGGGCTGGGGAGGCATCACTTCTCTTGGGCTCCGCTTGTCCCAGCCCCAGTCCCAGCCCCGGCCCCGGCTCCTCCCGGGGCCCGTGGAGGGCACACACGGCGCGGCCGCTCCCGCCGCCCCCGCTGCGGCTCCTTCAGTCCGAGCTCCGCCGGGGCCCGGGGCGGGTGGGGATGCCCAGCCCAGGACGCTCGGGGAACGGTCGGGGGCCGTGTCTGGCCCCGGGCCGAGCGCTGACAGCCGCGTGTCGCCCGCAGGGAAGGTGCTGGAGGCGTTGCAGGAGCGGTACCGGATGGGTTCGCTGCTGGGCAGAGGCGGCTTTGGCAGCGTCTTCTCGGGCACCCGGCTCGCGGACGGCGCCCTGGTGAGTGGCAGGGGCGGAGAGGGAGGGAGGAGGAGGGAGGAGGAAGAAGAAGACGAGGAAGGGGAGGCTGGAGCGCGGCGTGCTGGGCAGTGAGCTCTGCCCGCTGCTTCCCCTTGGCTCACAGGTTGCCATCAAGCGCGTGCCCAGGAATCGCATCCAGCACTGGGGCGAGCTGGTGAGTGAATGGGGCCAGCGGTAGAAGGCGGGGTGTGCCGGGTGGCGAGGAGCCGGGGCTCGGCAGAGTGGGAGCCGCCGGGAGCCCTGCAGGGAGAGCGGGCGTGGGGTGAGCGGGGGGTGCAGAGCATCCCGGGCTGGCTGAGGAGCCCCAGAGCCCTGGCACGGCCTCAGCCCCGCTGACGGCATCGTGCTCCTCGCACAGCCCGACAGCGCCCGTGCGCCCCTGGAGATTGTGCTCCTGGACAAGGTGTCCACTGGGTTCCCTGGAGTCATTCAGCTGCTGGAGTGGTTTGAGCTGTCCAGCTGCTTCTTGCTGGTGATGGAGCGTCCAGAGCGATGTCAGGACCTCCGTGATTTCATCGCGGCTCGGAGATTCCTGCCGGAGGAGGAGGCGCGGGGGCTGTTTCGCCAGGTGCTGGAGGCCGTGCGTCACTGCAGCAGCTGCGGGGTCCTGCACAGGGACATCAAACCGGCCAACATCATCATCGACCTGGACAGTGGGCAGCTCAAACTGATTGACTTCGGCTGTGGCACCTTCCTCCAGGACACAGTCTACACCCAGTTTGCAGGTGAGCCGAGCCTGGGAGATGCTCCTGGGCATCTCATTGCCCAGCCTGGCTGTGGCACCAGGGATTTCCCCCTTTGCTGCAGGCCATGGTATTGCTTCTGCAGCCAAGTTGCTTTCAGGTGGGGCTCAGAGGGGGGGCCAGCTGCCAGCTCTGCCAACCTCATTCACCAGCCACTCAGCCAGCCCAGCACAAACCCCATGGGGGTGGCAGAGAGGGGGGTCAGACCTGGGCACTGCTCAGTTTGGTGTGCAGGCGAGGAAGGGCTTGGACTGCTTTGCTGCCCTTGTTTGCCTTAGCTTATTAATGTTTTCTGGGGGCAATGCAAGCAGGGAGGAGAGTGGGTTTTTCCCACCACTGGGTGGGTTTTTCTTCTGTGTGTCCTAGCTGGGCCTTCCCAGGGCTTCTACTGCCCTCTACCAATGCCAGTGGCTTCTTTTTTAGCCCCAGTTTTGTACACAAGAGCCAGGTGCTGGCAAGGAGGCAGCAGGTCACCCCCTGTGCCACTGCTGCAGCCCCCCCATGCCCAGGGATGCTGGGGCCAGGCTCTGAGAGCAGCAGCATCCCCCTGATGAGCTCCATCTGTATTCCATAGGAACACCATCCTACAGCCCCCCTGAATGGACCCAGCTTAAATGCTACCATGGTGAGGCAGCAACGATCTGGTCCCTGGGCATCGTGCTGTACCAGATGGTCTGCGGGAAACACCCGTTCAAGAAGGGCCGGGACATCATCCGGGGCCAGCTCAAGTTCCCACAAGGGCTCTCTCAAGGTGGATCCTTATCTCTGGGCACGGGGAATACCAGTGCTGGGAGACAGCAGTGGGCTCGTGAGCATCCTGCTCTGGCAGCTGCTGAGGAGGTGGCACATGTCCTGCTCTCCTCCAAAACAGGGAGTTGTCTGGAAAGTTTAGGCCCAGTTCTGAGCACATCCAGCAGCGCCTGGGCATGGGAACAGTGGGGCAAAGCAAACAGGGTCCTTCTCCAGCTGACTGGTGGTTGCTGGTTTTCTCTCCAGAGTGCCGAGATGTTATCAGCTGGTGTTTATCCATGCGCTCCTTGGACAGGCCATCTGTGGAAGATCTGTTCTATGACCCTTGGCTGCAGGATGTTCATCTGCCCTAGAAGATGGGAGAGATTCACAGGCACCATTTAATCCAGGAGCCTTTGATCAAACAGCTACACACATCTCTTGGTCACAAGAAGCAAAGAAACCCAGATTTTTTGTACCATGGAGCAGGGGTCATCAGATGGGAGCATCTGTTCTGGAGCTGAGCTGGTCTTGCAAGCACTGGCAGCCACCATTCCACCTGGTTTTACCTGTCCTGGTTCAGTGATGGCTGAGTCCCTGGGCAGAGCACAGACAGCCTGGTCTGGCCCCCAGGGAAGGAGAAGCAGCTCCTGGAGAAGCTGTACCAGGTGGGGCTGCTGCAAGGACAACCTCAAGGATGACAACCTCTGCCTGGCCCTGGCCACTGGCAGCTGGAGATGATTGACTTTGATTCCGGCACCTTCTTCAAAGGCATTCCAGGCCAAATTTGCAGGTGAGTCCCCAGGCAGGGGGATGGTCCCAGATCTGGGCATGGCACGGCCTGGCTGGGCACCGAAGGTTCCCCCCTTTGCTGGGGTGGCTGCAAGGAACTCTTCAGTGGCTGCCAAGCTGCTTCTTGGCTCTGGGCAGCTGCTGAGGGGCTGGATGTGCCATGGCTGGCTGCAGGCTGGGCACACGTGCTGCCCTCCTGCTCTGCTCCTAGGGGCAGCAGTGACTGGGAGGTTTGTGCCCAGCTCTGGGCGCAGCCAGCACGGCCTGGGCACTGCGGAGTCGGGACATGGGGGACAGGAGCCTTCGGCTGACGGGTGGGTTCTGGTTTCTCTCCTTGCAGCCGGGCTCTGCAGATGCTGAGGCAGCTCTGGGCTGTGCCAGGGCTCTGCTGGGCTCAGCCCTGGGCACAGGGCTCTGCCCTCACAGGGCTCTGACAGCTTTGCACCAGACGAGCTCGTTCCGAGCGCACCGCCTGAGCTTTCTGCTTTGCAGGTGAGTGAGACGCTCCTGCAGGCCAAGGGTTTGCTGTTAGGGACACACACCCAATGGGCAAGAACCCACACTCTCCACGGTGCCAGCTGAACCTCTGGATTTCCACAGGATGTCCCACTCTTCATTCCTTTTTGGCTGGAATTGTGCAGTTGCACTTTCTTCTTCCTCTAGAAGTGTCACGAGTGGGCAAAACCTGGCGAGGGGCCGTGTTCCTAAGGCAGTGCAGCCTGGAGCTGATGGAAGGAGAATTTCTGTTCTGCACTCCCAAACCAAGCAAAAACCTGTAAGTGGGACTTTCCGTCTTTAAGAAGCCCCTGACAGTTTCAAAGGGAATGTGCAGGTCTTTCACGGGGTGAGAAGGAAGAGCATCTCCTAAAGGATTTGGGCAGTGACAGAGTTTAAATTGCCAGTCTTGCCAGGAGCTGGCAGGGCACAAAGCAATTTCTTCTTGTTTCACTCCAATTCTACCACAATTTAAAATAACTATATTGGAAATAAACCTCAAAATCTTTTTAGAAAAGGTTACTGAGGCCAGTAAAATGTATCAATGCCATCAACTCATTTACAAAGTAAATAACTGAGTTTTCTGCTGTGAAAGATCAATTATTAAACTGAATTAAAAGTTACGGAAGATTTTTCACTGCAAACTTGGGCGGGGTTTTATCTTTCACATTTTATAGAGGTTTTTTCTTTTCTTTTTTCTTTTTCTTTAGTTTAAAACAGAAAACATGCCATAAAATAGGAGTGTCTTCTGTTCCTGGTTCCCGTGTGGAGCAGCTCCTTCCCGCTGGCTGAGCTGTTCAGGCAGAGCAGTCTCTGGAAGAGATTCGCAGGCTCCCTGTTTGCTGTGCTGCCCCACTTGTGCCCAGCCAGCTTTTTTTTTTTGTAATTCTTTGCACTTTTGCAATATATAAATTACTCTGTTCCTTAAGTTGGTGTCCGTGTCTTCGGTGCTGACCTTGCCCATTGGCAAAGCAGATATTGTGGGCCCCATAGAACCAAAGATGCCTTGTGACACTGTGGGGCCTGGTGTGACAAGGAGACCATTGTGAGCCTGTGGGGCTCCATGGAACCATGGGCACCATTCTGACACTGCAGAGACTTACATTACCTAGGGTTCCTTCTTTTCCTCTCCCTGTCCCTGCCCCAGCCCAACAGTGCAGGTGACATAGTCATGGTTACCTCCTGCAGCAACAACTGGAGGCACTGCAGGTCAGGGACAGCCACTCTGTGTCTGGAATGCTCAGCAGATGCTCAGCTTGGGAATTTCCTGCAGCCCCCGGGCCAGCCCCGCTGCCCAGCACAGCATCAGAGTTGGCCCCAAGGTTCCTCAGGCAGCTGCTGCTGCCCCAGGGACAGCGCAGCCTCTTTCCAGGGCTTCTCTGCACCCCAGGGGCTCCTGCTCTGCTTCTGGCACATTCCAGCTGCCCACAGAGCCTGTGCCAGGGAACACGTCTGTGCTGGCCTGAGCAGCCACTGCTGCAGCCCCTGCCCTGCTCCCAGAGCCCGAGCTGGGGCTGCTGCTCTGCAGAGCACGGGGGCTGTGCTGCCCGGGGCCCTGGGCTGCCTCTGCTGGGCTCTGCTGCTCAGCCTGGGACACAGAGGCAGCTGATGGTGCTCCCTGCACTGACCCCCTCCCACACAGGCTCTGCTGGGGCTGTGGAGGGGCTCAGAGGAGCCTGCCTTGTTCCAGGGCTGCCAGATGCCCTCGGGGCTGCCCTGGATTCTCCTGGGGAAGGTCCCTGAAGCTCAAAGCAGTCAGTGCTCAGACTCCTCTCCCTGTGCCTGCTGTGTCCTGGGGCTGCAGAGCTCTCCTGGGTCACAGCAGACATTCAGTCCTTGGTCTCTGGGTGACCCCACACTGGACAGGATTTGGCTTCAGGGCTCCATTTGCTGCTGACCTGATGGGATGGGCTGTCCCTGCAGATCCTCTGTGCTCTCCTGGCAGGCTCTGATTTCCTACAGGAAAGCGCTCACCTGCCACCAGAGCCATCACAGTTTCAGAGTCCCAGACAGGTGACTTGGAGGGCATTTGTCACTTCCATGGCCTCTGAGCACTAACACAAAACATAAACATCTGACCCTGCCTTCAGTCCCTGAAGTACCACAGTGGAACCCTGATCTCATGGCACTGACTCCAGGGACAAACAAGCAAAACAGTGAGACTCTGCAAAACCCATTCCTTGGGCTTCTCCTGGAGACTAGCTTAGTAAAAAGACTTCAGCCTTTGGGCACTGCACTGAGCAAATCCCCTTTGCTGGTGGAACTGCTGTGCTGCAGCCTGGCTGTGTCTCAGTCATGCCCATGGCCTGTCCCTGCCTGTGCTCACACCACAGATACACTGCAATACAGGGACTGAGCTGCCAGAGCACTCAGGTCTTGGACAAGGACAATAAAATTGTCCTTGTCATCTCCTCAGGGGTGGAGATGGAGAAAGTATAGCCCTCAAAAGACCCAAGTGCTGCTGCTCTCTGGCAGTGCTGCTGTGCTGGGACTTTTTCTCTTGACCTCTGCACACAGACACTGCCCCTGCAGCTGAAGGAGAGGTAAGAGAGGGAAGATTTTTGACAAATACATCTCTGCAAGAACATTCACTTTATTTAAGTACACACAGAGCATGATTCCTAATTTACACAATCTGTGAGTAAAGAGGTAGACCATGAACTCAGTATGTGAAGATGACTCCATTTTCAGTGTGAAAATGATTACAAGGAAAAACTAGAAAACCCTGTTGTCCCTCTCCCCCTGCCCCACCCCCACCTTCATAGCACTATTAAAGGCTTTAGAAGGCACGCTTGGCATGTAATGTGTTACATTAAATGCTCTGAAGAGGAAAATACCTTTTTTAAGGTACTTTGGAATTTCCTTTCCACACTGAGTGTCTGAGAGGTTTTTGTGTAATCCTGGCCTCCAATTCTCTCCTCCAAGGAGTCCATGAGGAGCCTGTGCTGGGGATGAACCTCAGTGGTTCCCATTAATGCTTTGAGACACTTTGGGTTTTCCTCTGATTTTGACTCCTGGAAAGGTTTGTGCAATCTCCTCTCTGGCCCTGAGGTTCCAGGGCTCAGCACCAAATGCACCACAGGGCTCACTGGGATCAAGCAAGTCCTGACCAACATAGGTCTGCCTTGATTTCCCTCTGCTCTGGTGCAGTTCATTAGGAAGTTCTTTTTTGTTTGTTATGGAGAAATATTTCAAAGGGCTTCTAATAAATCCACATTTCTATTTTAATGGATATCTTTCTCTCTTTAGAGCAGAGGTGATTGCAGTGACTGATACTGATCCATGGTCTCTCCTAAGGAGGTCTGGTCAGGTCAGAGAAGCTGTGCCTTGAGTTCTTGGAGAACTGGCTGCACACAATCAAAGAGGGGTCTTTCTTCTTTTATTTTAGCAATCTAAACTCCAGTTTCCCCAGTGAAAACAGACACCTTCCTCAAGTGTGTACAAAGTCCAAGGTGTCACCAAGGAGGTTCCCCTTCCCCAAGGCATAACTGTGAAAAATGAGGTTCACTTTCCTGGTAAATTTTAAAAGGCTTAATTTAAGACAAACAAACAAAAAAAGCCCCCAAAACAGTAGGAGACAAAGACAATAAAGCAAAGGGTTAATAAGGCTGGGTTCTGGGCATCCAGCCAAGAGTACACACTAATTCAGAAAACACTTCTTTCAATGCATCAACATGCTGCATATTCATAGACTCTCATGCATTATTCAAAAACATTCCTCTTGAGCTCCCCCAGCCTGCCCATTCCTTCCATCCTGTAAATCAACATTCTTTATTTCTCTTTGTGGTTTTGTCTTGTTGTGGATGATCAATACATTTCTTCCCTGGGAGTCTTTGTGTCACTGCTATCTTCATCAGGGTAGGATAATCCAAGAACATTAAGGATTTCCTGATTATCTTTTAACATATTTTGAGTTAGTTACATAACAAAAGCTTTTTATATCACTATGCTATAGTCCAAGAAAAAATATATTTATCACACTACTATTTCTAAGTTTTGTTAATAGCACAACTAAAAGGAACTATATTCATACAGCAAAGTTTTCCAACATTATACACATAGAATTAATTTTAATATTTATAAAAGCCAATAATATAGTATGTACTTATAACAATATCCTCCCTGTTTCTTTTTATAAATAATTTGGCTTGAGCAATAATACTTGTTTTCTAGCCTCCATTATTCACTACTTTTTTCTTAAATATTTTTTTCCTTCTTTTAAAAGGTCTTCTATATTATTTTGTTTCTTTAGTACCATGATCTTTTGATCTTTTGTGCCATTCCAGATATAGTCAATTTTGGATTTATAGGCCTTGTTACCACTTGCATGCCTTGGACTACACTGGTGTTCAGTCAAAACAGGTAATCAAACAAGGAAGAAATATCAGACCAGCTGTAGCAGATCAAAGGAAGAAGCCTAGCTTATTCCACCACTCTATTCCCAATATGTTATCCCACCAGCTTGTTTTTAGCATTGATTCACATTTTTGTACCGGTACATGAGTTATTTTTCTGACATTATATGTAAGATGGGATCCCCATTGTCATCTATTTTTAAAGAACAATCTGATGTATTAAATTTCCTGCAGACCCCTCCTTCTTCAGCTAACAAATAGTCTAAAGCCAGCCTATTCTATTGGGGTTCAATATCCCCAACTCCCATTTTGTGCCCAGGCAGCTGGGTCATATTTTTCCAATATAGGTTCAGAGGGCCATTCTGCATCTCCCCATTTTTAAAATCCTCCAATCAAATGCCTTTTCTTTCTTTTTAGATCCTCATAAACTGGTATTCCCAATTGATCTCCATTTGGTCCTGGCAAAAGAAAAACTTCTAGCTGCATGATTTCCAGAGTACCGTACCATAATTCCCTTTCCACTGGGAGAGGAGGTCAGGATATGCTCTTTTTCCACATAGCCAAAATAAGCTATCTGGTGCTTTCCAATAACCTGGCCCAGAGCCAGAGGTGATCCCTTGCCAAGGCTGTGCGGTGGCACCTGCCCTGTGCCACGCTGGCTGCTCAGGCACCGCGGGACCAGCAGCAAACCCCAGTGCCAGGAGCAAAGGCCGGGTCAGCCAGACAGAAAGGGTCAGGGCTGGGCACTGTTTCCATGGCAGGCACTGCAACACCACACCTGGGTCTCCTGTCCCGGCAATGGCCATGGAAACCCCTGGTAGGGCTTGATGGCACCGACACTGGCACTGAGACACTGCTGGGCCGAGGGCCATGGCAGCCACCCCTGGGCTGCACCGGAACCAGGATTGCCATGGCAGCCAGCAAAAAGCCCCGTTGCTACTGTCCAGTGCCACCACAACCTACAGGAGACACTTTGCTGAGGTCGGATCCGTGGCTATCAACCTTTTTCCTGCCGTGGTGGGGGACTGTCACGGTCACTCACACTCAGGGCCCGTGGCCGGGCAGGGCTCCCATGGACACAGGCACTGGGCCTGTGCCAGAGTCGGCTGCCATGGCAACCATCCCAAAGGCCATGGCCAGGGCTGGGGGCATGGAAAGGAACCCGTGGAGCCGAGGCCATGGTGGATGGCTAAGAACAATGGTTTGGGCTGGGGCAGGGGGAATTTCCTTCTGGGGCTGTGTTTGGGCTGCTTCTGAGGACAGGGCTGAGCACACAGAAATGGTTTTGCTCTTGCTGAGCTCGCACAGAGCCAAGGCCTTTCCTGCCCCTCATGCAGCCATGCTGGGGAAGGGCTGGTGGTGCAGCAGAGGTTGGGAGGGGACACAGCCAGGACAGGTGACCGAAACTGACCCTGGGGATATTCCAGACCAAAGGACATCATGATCAGTATATAAAGTGGGGGGAACAAGGAGGAAGGTTGGAATTTTAGAGTGATATTTTTTGTCTTCCTAGGATGAGGCCCTGTTTTACTAGTAGACAAGTTCAGCACCGAAGACACAGACACCGACTTAAGGAACAGAGTAATTTATATAATGCAAAAGTGCAAAGAATTACAAAAGGAGAAGCTCAGCAATGCACCCAATCCTCACTACCAAAGATTGCCTGTAGTGATTAAGAGACAGCACCAGTTACCCTCAGGCTTTGCCATCCCCCAGGTGCACACATCAGCTGGGGGAGCTGTCACAGCCAAGGGCTGCAGAGCCACCGCAGGACACTGGGAGTCCCTGTAGGTGCACCCACCTTTGCAGGCCACGAGGCTCCAACCTCTCTGGGAGAGGGCTCAGCTTCTACACTGATAAACAAACAAGCTGACATTACTTCTAGTGAGGGAACACCTGTGTGACATATGATATAATGTAATTGGTGTAAAGTTGTAAAATAATGTAGAATAAGCAGTGTTGTATGAATAAAATAATAAAAACTCAGAAACAAAAAAGAGGGCCATGGACGAAAAGGACACAAATTGCTTCATCACAGCATTGTAACATCCAACAAAAGCAGGACAACCCAGATTAGCAAGTAAATAGCCGTGGCCACAGCAGAGATGGCTCTTTCAGGAACTGTCCAGGGAAGACCCAGACAATGAGAGCCCAGCAAGCACCCATGATTAAAATAACCAGAGCCATCAGGAAAAAAACATCTGAATGTCACCTTCCCATAAACCAAGACCTGCAAGATAGATCTCAATACCATCTTCCCATAAACCAGAACCAGCCTTCATCAGAATTCATCGTCTCCCAGAATATGGTTTTGTCCAGCTCAGTGCAGTGAAAGAAAACCACGTGAATATGCTGAACAAGGAAAAGAGACAAAGACCTCTGCTCCAGGCTAGGAAAGACCGTATGAAAAATGAACTGACTAAGGTGGATTTGTGAACACTGGGGGATCAGAGGGTGTTCACCCAGCGCTGACCCCGGGCTCGGCATTGTCCCTCACGATTGTGGCTGTCAGGGAGCGTATCCTGGTCACAAAATAAATTATTATTTATTATAATATTATTATTATTATAACATTATTTTTGATTATACTCAATTCGGCTGAATCTCTTTATTATCTATAACACCTGGCTTCATTCTCAATTTGGTTTCTCCCAAAGCCTGGCCAGGCCTCACGAAGGAGCCAAGGGAGGTGACTTTGACCATACACGCCAGATGTGGCCTTCTCTGGTTTCTAAACACAGGAAGATAAATCCATGTTTCACCAATGCACATATACAGAGATCATATTGCTAACAAAGCTTCAGTAATGAGCTGATACAAATATAACATTTGGTTGGAAGGTTCATCTAGAGGTCAGCTTTGGCTCAGGGCTACCTCTCTCAGGACCTGGTGTTCAGGCCTCAGTACTTCACTCAGTGCTTTGACCTAGAGATGAACTACAAACTTCATAGCAATTATTACCATAATAGAACCTTACATTTAGGTATTAGGCATAAAGGCATATGTTCTTGTTCTTGTTCTTGAGTTAGGTGCTGTTCAAGTTCATTCCTCAGAGCTGTTAGCATTCCTTTAAATTCGCATTCCTTTTAAAACATGCCAGATTGGTTGCTATTCTGTATGCTCTTCATCAATTCCCCCATTTTTCTTGAGACTGTGTCTCAATACTCCGTTTCCCAGCACAAAGTGTCACAACAGCTCTAACATGGAACCATAACACACCAAGTGCTCACACTGCAATGATTACAGTGACTGCAACAAACTCATTTCACAGCAGCCTCCAATTTGGAAGCCAATCCCACCATGAAGAATTTTCTTCTTTCTGCCACTCCTCTGCTGCTCTTTCTATTGAGGTGATGCCTGACTGGACTTCAAACACAGCACTGATAGACATTCCTGCCACATTCTTCCGCAAGAACAGCACAGGCTCCTCCCTGGCCAGCAAGCAGAGAATCCAAGGCCATGTGGCAAAGTGAATTCATCCCAAATTTGGGTGGTTTGTTAAATCCCAAAGGAATTGGTGGCTCCAGTGGCTTTGGGGGGACACAGGGTGTGGGGACACCTGGTAATTTCGCTTTTGAATCTTGTTTGGGGTATAAAGGAGGAGCCACCCCCTTCCTCACCTTTTGTGGGGTTCACAGCCCCCCCCTTGAGGAATTCAGTCACAACTCACATCCAATTTAACCATTTGATTCTGTTTTCCACTTACATATTCCCCTTAAATGCAGCATTGTTCAGGAAAAAGAGGGAAAAAATTGTATTGAGGAGAAGCTTTGGATTCACAAAATTTGGGAAAATAAAAATGAAAAATCCAGAGTGAGCTTGGAGGAATTTATGGGGACATTTGGATTTTGGGGGGCAGGAGGGCTCAAGCACCAGGATCAACCAGAATCTGGTGTTAATGTGGATGAAATTCAATAAAAATTGTATTAGAATGCAAAGATAGCACAGTAATGTTGAAATGTGGGTAAAAGTAGAATAAATTCTGGTAGTTCTTGGGGAAGCACCCCAAAAACTGCTGGAGATCCACCTGGAGTCAGTCTGGAGTCACACCCCGCAGGGGAGGGGGAGCAGGGGATCCCTGGGGTGAAAAATTGGGGAAAATGAGGATTGTGACCCTCAGTGTGTGTCACCCCTGGGCCCGGTGTCACCTCTGTGTCACCCCTCAGCCCTGTGGGTTTTCTGGGGGTGTCTGTGAGTGGGGGCTGTTCCATTCTGGGGTCTCTGGGGGTTTTCTGGGGTGTGGGTGGGGGGGTCTGTGCCAGAGTGGGGGATGGGCTACTGCCAGTGCCCGGGGGGGCTCTGCTGGGGTGGGGGTTGGGCACCCGGGGTGAATGATGTAAATAATGTGAATAATTCCAATAATGCCTTCCTTTCCTGGGCTCAATCCCAGAGTCCCACTGAGCATTCCTGGTTGGGCTCTCCTGGAATTCCAGCAAATCCCCCTCTGTGGTGGCACATTTTGGAGATCTGGGATGCTGGATAAAAAATTATTCACCAGATACAACACACTCACCATGCAGTTCTTCTCTACTTTATTTTTTAATCTATCTCTTAAAAATTGTTAATAAATGAAAAAAAAAAAAAAGAAGGCAAAGTGGCTCAAATATCTGCGCAGTTCTCCAACATAATTTCCTAAGCAAATAAAAAAAAACCCAAAAACCCCCACAAACAGAACAGAAAGAAGCAAAAATAAATCTTATCCGCAAAACCATCTACACCTACCCCCAAAGCCCCTCCTAAACCCATCTGATTGAATCTAATCTAATCTAGTCTAGTCTAATCTAATCTCCATCTCTACTAGAGATTGAAGAGGGTCAGGGAGTCCCAATCCATCCCATCCCCGCCGGGCAGGGAGCTCGGGATGTTCGCAGCCCCCTGCTCGGCGGGGATGCAGCTGGGGAGGGTCTCACTGCTCTCCCCGTGCCAGGCCGCCTCCAGGAAAGCCGTGGCCAGCACGGTTTCATCCAAAGCCGGCTTGGCGGGGCTGAGCTCAGGCAGGAGCGGCTCTTGTGGCCAGTCCAGGTGCTGCAGGTCGCCGAGAAAGGAGAATTCTCCTTGCTCCGGGCCGAGATCGAGCAGAGCTTCCCAGTCAGCGCTGTCCTTCAGCTCCGGCAGCTCGCCCGGCTCCTCCTGGGCGCTGCTGGGCAGCCAAGAGGCCTCGGCAGCTGCAGGGGGATTCCAGCTGTGGCCGCTTTCCAACTCCTCGAACTCGCGCAGCAGCTGCTGCAGCTCCGCACCCACCTCGAGGCAGCTGCGGGCGGGGCTGGGGCAGCGACGGGCCCCGGGATGGGCCCTGGGATGGGCTCCGGGATGGGCTCTGGGATGGGCTCCGGGCAGGGCTCCGGGATTGGCACCGGGCTGAGCTCCGGGATGGGCACCGGGATGGGCTTCAGGATGGGCACTGGGCTGAGCTCCGGGATGGGCTCCGGGATGGGCTCCGGGATGGGCACCGGGATGGGCTCCGGGCTGAGCTCTGGAATGGGCTCCGGGCCGGGTACCAGGCCGGGCTCGTCTGCCCGACCCCGCCGGGATCTGCTCCGGACGCCTCCTGCGCCCTTTGCAGCTGCTGCTCCTCAGCCCCTCGGTGTACTGGGGGCGAAGCTTCCAAAAGGCGCCTCTGCCCGGCTCGCCCTTCTCCCGGGGCACCTTGATGAAGCGCTTGTTGATGCACAGGTTGTGCCGGATGGAGCTCTGGGTGGAAAAGAGAGCAAAGCGCGGGGCTGAAGTGCTGCCGGTGGCATCAGCACGGCCAAGGGAACGCGGCGCTGTGCAAAGAGCCCCGGGCAGCCCAGCAGGGCTCCAAAGCTCCTCCTACCTGCCAGGTGGGATGGGCGCGGCGGAAATAGCAGAAGTTGTCACTGATCCACTTGCAGATGGCAGCCAGGGTGAGTTTGGGCTCCTTGCTGGCTTCCATGGCCATGCGGATGAGGGTGGCGTAGGAGTAGGGCGGCTTGAGGTGCACGTTGTTCTTGTAGTCCATGTCCTCGGGGAGGGGAGGGGACAGGGCCAGGGTGGCGGTCACCGCGCTGGCGCCGGAGGACGCGGGCGAGCGCGGAATGTCGATGTAGTGGCAGAGCTCCCTGGCGCTCAGCGGGAAGCCTGGGCACTGAAAATCCACCAGGCTCACCAGGTTCTCCCAGTTGCTGCAGCGATCCTCGGGGTCCTGCGAGATCGGGGCCAGGCCCAGGTGCGCGCCCGTCAGGTTGGCGAGCCACAGCAGCTCTGGCTCGCCACCGGGGCGCTCGTCCTGGCTGCAGCTCGGCTGTTCCTGAGCTCCGAGCGCGGGGCTGGAGCACACCATGGCTGCTGTTCCCGGGAACGGAGGCGATGGACAGGGCGGCTGCTGCAGGGAGAAGAGGCACGGAGAGGGATGAGGTTCTGAGAGCGCAGGGTTAAAATGGGTCTAAAACGTGGGAATTGTAAAAAATAGATTGCGGGGGTGGAAAGAAAAGTTGAGTCTGGTAGGCCTGGGAAAGGGAACTTTGTCTGCATCTGCGTAATCATCATATCATAAATACTAAATATCCCGAAATATATATAATAATATATATATAAGTATAAATAAATATCATATAAATATAAAATATAAAATATAAATATTTTTTGGTAATTGAATTATTGTTTAACCATAACAAGAATCATGAGAAAGGATATTTGCGGGTCCTGATGAAAATTACAATACATACTCGGATAAGATCAATGTATACAATAGAACAATATGGGTTTAATAATTATTATACAGTTATGTAATGAAAAGGGTATAAAAACAATTCCATCTCGAATCCATGTCGGGGTCAGATTTGGGGTTGTGCCCCTGATTCCCAGAGCTCTTCAATACAAACCCCTGCATTTAATGCCCCTGTGCTGATGCGTTTCCACGCTCAGTTCAGTGCCCGGCACCGGCAGGGCCAGCCCCGGGTGTTCCCGGTGCCCCCGGGGGCTGCAGCAGCCCCGAGCTGAGGGGACATTCCCTCCAACCCCCGTGCCCCGAGCGGGGCTGGCACTGCCTGGGGCTGGCACTGCCTGGGGCTGGCACTGCCCAGCGAGGGTTTAGCCACAGAGAGAATGAAAGAAATCAATCAGCATCCCCTCCCCGCACTTAAACAACACAAATCCAGTCCTGCAGCCACCAAGCAAAGCTGTTTCTCGCACCTGCCCCGGGACTGAGGATGGGAACTCAGAGCCCATCACCCCTAAAGACTCTAAAACACTCGTCCATCCCTATCCCATCCCTGCCACCAACTTCCTTCGCTTCAATGCTGTTTGTTGGCCATTCCTCCCTTGCCCCGGCCCCCAAAACCAACCTGCAGCAGCGGTGAGTGCCGGCAGCGCCCCAAGCGCGGCGCGTCTCCAGGCGAGCCGGCAGCTCCGGGCTCTGGGCAGCGCCGGGCGGGGGATGCGGGGCTGGCTCGGGTGCGGGCTGGTGGCTTTTGAGGCAGGAGAGAGAGAAGGAGAGACGCCAAGAGAGGGGCAGAGCGGGCGGAGAGCAGCCGCTGGCCCGGCGGTGGCGGCGAGAACTGCGGAACCCCGGGCGCGCGGGGGACGCCGCCGTTTGGGGCGGGGGGCGCGCGGGTCGCCAGTGCCACGAACGGGCATTTCCTCGAACGGGCGCCAAACGGGCTCCTTTGGAGCGGGGGGGGTGTGCGGGGGCAGCGCCCAGCCCCCGGCATCCCTCACTCCTCGAAGCCCCAAGCCCATGCAGGAGTCGCAGCTTGTGCGGCTCAGGAGAGAGAGAGATGAGTGGATTTTGGAAGAGCAGGAGCGCAGAAAAGATGAAAAAGCAAAGCGTGGAAAAAGAAGAAGGGGCAAGAGCATGGCGGAGATCATGGCTCGCCCCGTCCTGCCGCCCCCCGGGACCCCCAGAGCCGCGGATGGAGCCCGGGGGTGCGGTGGGACCCCCAGAGCCGCGGATGGAGCTCGGGGGTGCGGGGGGACCCCCAGAGCTCAGAGCTTGGGCTGCAGCCAGCACCAGCAGCCCCGAAGGCTCCGTCCTGCCCCCCTTCGGCTGCTCCTTGTGCCCCCACCCGATTCTGACACCTGTGACCCTCCCCAGCCCTGAGGGTAAAGGTGAGGGAGAGGGGGGACTGACAGAGCACGAATTAAAGGATTATTGGGATGTGTCCTTGTTGAAATCACAAGATCACAGTCAGAGGTTTGTAAGGAGAATCCCCCACCGCCCCTGAGCCCCCCTGCCCTCCCCAGGGGTCTCCCTGAGCCCGCTGCCCCCAGCCCCAATCCTGCTTTAGTGCCCTGCTATTGAGATGGGCTCAGAGTTCCTCTCTTTGGCAAAGAAACTTTGGGATCCACACGTTGGTGAATGTCGTGGCTTTTCCCGATCGGCAGCTCCATCAGCTGTGGAACTGCTGCAGTGGGAATTCGACACCTGGGGCTGTCGAGCTTTTTCTCCTGGTCCCTTTAGTTAGGAGTGTCCCTGGTGCCACTCGCTTCGGATCCTGGTTCCATGCCCTTCATTGCCTTTCTCACCACCTTGTCTCCCCACTCCATTTCCCCCGGCTTTGCTTTGCCTTGTCTGCTCTTCATCTGATTCTCCTTTCCTTGCCCACCCCTCTCCAGCCTTGCCTGAGTCCTCCCTGGAGCCCCCTGCCCTGCCCTGAATTCCCCCTGCCCTGCCTAGGTGTGTGCCCAGGTGTGTGCCCAGGTGTGTGCCCCCAGCATCACCCCCCCTCAGCTCTGTGCCCCTCCCCACCCCTGGGGGCAGTGGGAGCTGCTGTCCCCTGCCAGGGGTGTCACCTGCCCTGCTGGCTGTCCCCAGGTGCAGGGGGTGCCCAGCCCCAGCTGGCCCAGCTCTTGGCTCTCAGGGCTTTGTTCTCTGGCTCTGTGCTGGCGCTCAACAGGCTCCGTGTGGATCACGTGGTGAGTTCAGGTCAGCCCAGGTGAGCCCCAAACCAGCCCAGGTGCAGGTAAAAAGCTGCAGAGAAGCCCTGGGCCCATCCCCACACTGTGGCAGCAGCTGAGGGGGGTTCAGGTAAGACCCCACCTGCAGTGCTGCCTCCAGCTGTTCCCCCCCCAACACCTGGACGGTGTGAATGACCCCAGGGAGGGTTTGGGGCAGTAATTTCCACCTGTGCAGGTGTGAAGGCAGCAGGTGGGAGAGGGACTTCCCCATCCCTGGAACCCTTCAGGTGCTACCAGGCTTGGTGGAAGTACCTGAAGGGCTCCCAGGCTGTTTTGGGAGGGGCTGGGCGTGTCCCAGGGCTCTCTTGTCCCCACAGAGGGCCCTGAGCCAGGTGCTGTTCCTCACGCCCTACCTGCCGGCCGCCCTGCTGCGGCAGCGCCTGCACAAGCACCTGCCTTGGAGGTCTTCTCCAACATAAATCCATTGTTTTAATGCTCTCTGGCCCATGTGCATCTTCCACACCCAATTGGGAAGAGACTGGAGGAAATCCCATGACTTTGGAGACAGTGGATAGAAGCTCCTCCAAAAAGCGCTGTTTTCAGAACCTCGTGGAAGAGGCCATTTGGAGTGGCTCCACAGCACAGGAAACCAATGAGGAGGAAAAGCCCCGGAGATCCCTCACAAGGGTGGGCTGCAAACACAGATCTTGGGTATCCAAGGAGGAAAGACCCAGCCTGGGCCAGATGAGTGCGCAGAGCTGCAGCCAGAGCTCAGAGTTTGGGGTCCATGAGCAGCATCATGATGAGGAGAAGCCCCACAAGTGTTCAAATTGTGGGAAGAGCTTCAGCAAGAGATCCTCCCTGATCTGCCACTGGAGAGTCCATGTGGGGGAACGGCCCTACGAGTGTGGAGCGTGTGGGAAGGGCTTCAGTACGAGATACAAACTGATCTGCCACCAGATGATCCACACTGGGGAGAGGCCCTACGAGTGTGACAAATGCAGGATGAGGTTTCAGACCAGCTCCAATCTCCTCAGGCATCAGCACATTCACACAGAGGGGAGGCCCTTCCGCTGCCCCAGCTGTGGGAAGGGCTTCAAATACAACTGCTGCCTTGTCTCCCACCTGCGTATCCACACTGGGGAGAGGCCCTATGAGTGCTCCCAGTGTGGCAAGTGCTTCAGGACCAGCTCTGATCTGATTGTCCACCAAAGGAGCCACACGGCTGAACAGCCCTACGAGTGTGATAAATGCAGCAAGAGGTTTCCAACCAGCTCCAGTCTCCTCCAGCACCAGCACATTCACA
This sequence comes from Erithacus rubecula, assembly GCF_903797595.1. Classification (NCBI taxonomy): domain Eukaryota; kingdom Metazoa; phylum Chordata; class Aves; order Passeriformes; family Muscicapidae; genus Erithacus; species Erithacus rubecula. Next base: position 20,414 of record NW_027636210.1, read on the forward strand.
TAGAGGAGAAGCCCTTCTGTTGTCCCGAGTGTGGGAAGGGCTTCAGGTACAACTCCAACCTCGTCACCCACTGGCGCATCCACACCAGGGAGAGCCCTTATGAGTGTTCTGAGTGTGGGAAGAGCTTCTCACAGAGCTCACACTTGACCACGCACCAACGGAGGTACCACTAAGGGAAGCCCTGTGAGTGCCTTGAATGTGGGAAGAGCTTCATGTGCCGCTCCAGCTCCGTTCTCCGTTACAGGATCCGTGCTGGATGATCCCAGTGTCTCCCAGTGGGCAGAGTCCCAGTGATCTGTGTTGGGAAGACACCTGGCTGGGGGGGCTCCACATTCTCCTGGCTTCCCTTGGGTACCTGGATACATCCACAGACCAACATCACAAATCCATTGTGGAGAGCACATTTGTCGACTTCTGACCCCAGAAAAATATCATTTGTTGCATCTTCTGGTGGCATCAAGCAACACTGGGTGGCCTTGGAGGTCTTCTCCAATAAAAAACCATCGTTTTAATCCTCTCTGGCCAATGCACATCTTCCACATCCAAATGGGAACAGACTGGGGCAAATCCCATGATTTTGGAGACAGTGGGGTGGAAACCCCTCCAAAAAGGGTTCTTCCCACCCAGCCAAGCATGTGGATGCTCTGCCAGCAGGGACACGTAAATCTTTTTGGTTTGGCCTTGAAACAAAAAGGTTTCTGTTAATCCCTTTAAAGTCCTGAAATTAGAATAAAAATAAAGATGTTGAAGTAATGCATGGATGGGGAGATGTGGTAGACAATGACACAGGTGAGGTCATGGATGGGGACATGAGGGGACACAGCCTTTCATGGGGACACAGACATGGATGGAGACACAGGCCTAGCTGTGGACATAAGGGGACGTGGACATGGGTGGGGACATGAACTGCAACAGCATCAATGCCACAACCTGTGCCACCACAGTGTCACCTGCACCTCATCTCAGCCATGGCTAAGATGGTTGCCCAATGCACCACATCCCCACTGTCACTACTGCAATATCCCAGCCAAATGTCACCACCCACCAGGGTGGGAGGGTTGTTGACAAGTTGTTGTCAGGGCTTGTTCAGCTGGTGAAAGCAGTGTGGAAGCAGTGACAGCCACCAGGGTGTCCCAGGGCCACCACGTTCAGGGGACCCCTGGGGGACAGGGCAAGGATCAGTGCCACGCGGGTGTCACTAGAGGTGTCCTAGTGCAGTGTCCCCACAGGTGTGGTGACTTGTCCCTGCGTTGTCCTGCTAGCA
>NW_027636209.1:0-21463 GCF_903797595.1 Erithacus rubecula
GTTCAACTGCTGGCCCCCCCTCATCACTAGTGCTGTCCTCTTGAGGACAAAATGGCTACTGCAGTTCCACCCCCTTCAGCAGTGCTGCCCCCTTGTGAACAGAACAGATACTGTGCACCCCCCCGCAGTAGTGCTGCCTCCTTGTGGACACAACAGGTACTGTGGCCCCAACCAGTAGTGCTGCTTTCTCATGGACAAAAACAATACTGTAACCTCCACCCCAGTAGTGCTACCCCCTTGCAGACAAAACCGGTACTGCAGCCCCTGCACACCAGTAGTGCTGCTCTTCTGTGTAAAAAAAACAGGCACAGCAGCCCCTGCTTCCTCACTAGTGCTGCCCCCTTGTGGACAAAACAGGTACTGCAGCCCCAACCCCGGTAGTGCTGCTTCATTTTGGACAAAACCGTTACTGCACCAACCCCCCTACTAGTCCTGTTCTCTTGTGGACAAAACTGGTACCGCCACCCACCACCCTTCAGTAGTGCTGCCCTCTTTTAGACAAAACTGATACCGCAGCACCCCCCCTCAGCAGTGCTGCCCCCTTGTGAACAAAACTGGTACTGCAGCCCTCACTTCCTCATCAGTGTTGTCCCCTTGTGGACAAAACAAGTACTGCAGCTCCCCCCCTCCAGTATTGTTATCCCATTGTGGACAAAACTGGTACTGCAGCACCCCCTCCTCACTAGTGCTGCCTCCTCGTAGGCAAAACCGGCACTGCACCTCCCCCCCTCAGTAGTGAAAAAAATAGGCACTGCAGCTCACCCACCCATTAGTGCTGTCCGGGTGTAGACAAAACCAGTACTGCTGCCCCCCCCACCCCATCACGAGTGCTGTCTCCTTGTGGACAAAATGGGTACAGCAGTTCCCCCTCCTTCAGCAGGGCTGCCCCCCTGTGGACCAAACAGGTCCTGCCGACCCCCTTCAGTAGTGCTGCCCCCTTGTGGACAGAACAGGTACTGCGACACCAGCCTGAACAGTAGTGCTGCTTTCTCGTGGCCAAACATGGTACTGCAACCTCCTCCTCCAGTAGTGCTGCCCCCTTGTGAACAAACCGGCACTGCAGCTCGCCCCTCAGTAGTACAGCTTCCTTGTGGACAAAACAAGTACTGCAGCTCTCCCCCTGAGTAGTGCTGTCAACGTGTGGACAAAACCGGCACTGCATCCCCTTCCAACTCACTGGGGCTGCCCCCTTGTGCACAAAACCGGCACCCTAGCTCCCCCCATTATAGCGGTCCCCTTGTGGACAAAACCGGTTCTGCAGCCCCCCCCCCCCACCCCCCAGCAGTGCTCTGCCCTTGTGGAGAAAACTGGTACTGCAAGCCCCCTTTTCAGTAGTGCTGCCTCCCTGTGGAAAAAGCCATTACTGCCACCCCCCCCCCCCTTCAGTAGTGCTCCCCTCTTTTGGACAAAAGCAGTACGGCAGTCCCCCCCTCGCCCCAGTAGTTCTGCCCCCCTGTGGACAAAACCGGTATTGCAGACCCTTCATTTCAGTAGTGCTGCCCCCTTGTGGACAAAACCTATACTGCAGCCCACGCCTCAGAAGTGCTGCCCCCTGGTGGAAAAAACGGCACTGCAGGCCCCCACCAGTAGTGCTGCCTTCCTTGTGGACAAACCCGGTACTGCAGATCCCCCTGCAATACTGCTGACCCCTTGTGGACAAAACCGGTATTGCCAGCCCCAGCCCAGGTAGTGCTGCCCCCTTGTGTTCGAAACCAGTGCTACAGCCCTTCGCTTCCAGTAGTGCTGTCTGGTTGTGGATAAAAACCAGTACTGCAGGCCCCACCCCCAGTAATGCTGCTCTTTTGTCAACAAAACCGGTACTGTAGCCCCCTCATTTTCACTAGTGCTGCCCCATTGTGGACAAAACAGGTACTGCAGCCCCTGCCACCAGTACTTCTGACTCCTTGTGAACAAAACGGGTACTGCAGTCTCCAAACCAGTAGTGCTGCCCCTTTGTGAACAAATCCGGAACAGCAGGGCCCCCCCCCCCACTATGTCTATCCCCTTGTGGACAAAACCAAGACTGCTGCTTCCTTCCAGTAGTGCGGCCCCCTTGTGGACAAATTCGGTACAGCCCCCCCCCCCCCCTTTCAGTAGTGCTTCCCCATTGAGGACAAAACAGGTACTGCAGCGCCTCCATCAGCAGTGCTGCCCCATCGTGGACAAAACCAGTACTGCAGCCCCCCATACCAGCAGTGCTGTCCCCTTGTGGACAAAACTGGTGCTGCAGACCACCTCCCAGAAGTGCTGCCCCCTTGTGGAAAAATCCGGCACAGTGGCCCCCCCCCCCCAGTACAGCTGCCCCCTTCTGGACAAAACCAGTACCGCAGGCCCTTTTCATGTAGTGCTGACCCCTTGTGGACAAAACCGGTACTGCAGGTCCCCCTTTTCAAAAGTGCTGCCCCCTTGTAGATAAAACTGATACTACAGCCCCCCCCCCCCTCCCTCCAGTAGTGCTATCCCCTTATGGACAAAACCGGCACTGCAGTCCCCTTTTCAGTAGTGCTGTATCCTGGTGAACAAAACAGGTACTGCAGGCCCCCAAGTAGTTTTGTCCTCATGTGGTAAAAACCGGTACTGCAGCCCCCCTCCTCACTAGTGTGGTCCCCTTGTAGACAAAACCAGTACTGCAGCCCACTCCCTCCTCAGTAGTGCTGACCCCATGTGGATAAATCCGATACTGCAGCCTCCCACCCGCTCTCCGCCCCCCCTTCCCCCCCCGTACTGCTGCTTTCTTCTGGACAAAACCAGTACTGCAGGCCCCCTTCCAGTAGTGATGACCCATTGTGGACAAAACTGGTACTTCCGCATCCCGCCTGGTAGTGCTGCTCCCCTGTGGACAAAACCAGCACTGCAGCCCCCCCACTCCAGTAGTGCTGTTCTCTTGTGGACAAAACCAGCACTGCAGCCCCCCCACCAGTAGTGCTGTATCCTTGTGGACAAAACCAGTACTGCAGTCCCCCATACCAGCAGTGCTGTCCCCTTGTGAACAAAACTGGTGATGCAGCCCACCCCCCAGAAGTGCTCCCCCCGATGGGCAAAACTGGCACTGCAGCCCCTTGCACCAGTAGTGATGTATCCTGGTGGAAAAACCAGGAAATTCAGCCCCCCTCTCCTCACTTGTGCTGCCCTTTTGTGGACAAAACTGGTACAGCAGCCCCCCTTCCCTTCAGCTGTACTGCCCCCTTGGACACAAAACCGGAAATGCAGCCCTCTGCACAAGTAGTGCTGCTTCCTTGAGGAAAAAGCTGTACTGCAGCCCCTGCCACTCAGTACTGCTGCCCCCTTGTGGACAAAAGTGGCATTCCCGACCCCCTTCCTTCTGCAGTGATGACATTTTGTGGACAAAACGTGTACTGCCGACTGCTTCCAGTAGTGCTGACATTTTGTGGACAAAATGGGTACTGCAACCCCCCCCTTTCAGTAGGTCTTCCCCCTTGTGGACAAAACAGGTACTGCAGCCCCTACCCCCCTTTGTAGTGCTCCCCCGTTGTGGACAAAACAGGTACTGGAGCCAACTCCCCCAGAAGTGCTGCCCACTTGTGGACAAAACCGGCATTGCAGCCCGCCCACCAGTAGCGCTGTATCCCTGTGGACAAAACAGGTACGGCAGCTCCTCCTCCAGTAGTGCTGTACTCATGTGGTCAAAAACAGTACTGCAGCCTCCCCCTCCTCAATAGTGCTGCCCCCTTGTGCAAAAATTCCTGTACTGCAGCACCCCCCCACTTCCGGTAGTGCTGCCCCTTTGTGAACAAAACCAGTACTGGAGCTCTCCCCGCTAAGTAGTGCTGTCCACTTGCAGACAGAACAGGTACTGCGGACCCCCAACCAGTAATGCTGCTTCCTCGTGGACAAAACCGGTACTGCAACCCCCCCCCCAAAGTACTGCTGTCCCCTCCTGGAAAAAAGAGGCACTGCAGCCCCTTCTCCCCAGTAGTGCTGCACTTTTGTGGAGAAAACCGGTACTGCAGCCCCTCCTTCCTCACTAGGCCTGCCCCCTTGTGGACAAAACTGGTATCGCTGGCCCCCCCCTTTCAGTAGTGCTGACATTTTGTGGACAAAATGGGTACTGCAGCCCCCTCCATTTCAGTAGGTCTTCCCCGTTGTGGAAAAAACAGGTACTGCAGCCCCCCTACCCCCTTTTGTAGTGCTCCCCCCTTGTGGACAAAACAGGTACTGGAGCCCACCCCCCCAGAAGTGCTGCCCACTTGTGGACAAAACCAGTACTGCAGCCCCCCCGTACCAGCAGTGCTGCCCCCTTGTGGACAAAACTTGTGCTGCAGCCCACCCCCCCAGAAGTGCTGCCCCCTTGTGGAAAAAGCCGGCACAGCAGCCACCCCCTCCCCAGTTCTGCTGCCTCCTTCTGGACAAAACCGGTACTCCAGGCCCCCTTCCAGTAGTGCTGCTCCCTTGTGGACAAATCGGGTACTGCAACCCCCCCTTTCAGTAGGTCTTCCCCCTTGTGGACAAAACAGGTACTGCAGCCCCTACCCCCCCCAGAAGTGCTCCCCCGTCATGGACAAAACAGGTACTGGAGCCCACCCCCCCAGAAGTGCTGCCCACTTGTGGACAAAACCGGCATTGCAGCCCGCCCACCAGTAGTGCTGTATCCTTGTGGACAAAACAGGTACAGCAGCTCCCCCTCCAGTAGTGCTGTACTCGTGTGGTCAAAACCAGTACTGCAGCCTCCCCCTCCTCAATAGTACTGCCCCCTTGTGCCAAAATCCCTGTACTGCAGCCCCACCCACATCAGTGCTGCCCCCTTGTGGATAAAACCATACTGCTACCCCCCTCCACTTCCAGTAGTGCTGCTCCCTTGTGGACAAAACAGGTGCCGCTGGCCCTACCCCCTCATTAGTGCCTCCCCTTTGTGGACAAAACAGGTACTGTAGTACCCCCCCCCCCAGTAGTTTTGCCCCCTTGTGGACAAAACTGGTACGGCAGGCGCCCATTCCCAGCCGTGCTACCCCCTTGTGCACAATACTGGTACTACAGCCCCCCTCCCCCTTCAGCAGTGCTGCCCCCTTGCAGACAAAACTGGTACTGGAGCCCCCCCGGCCAAGTAGTGCTGTCCACTTGCAGACAGAACAGGTACTGCAGACCCCCAACCAGTAGTGCTGTTTCCTTTTGGACAAAACTGGTACTGCAACCCCCCCGCTAAAAGTAGTGCTGTCCCCTTCTGGACAAAACAGGCACTGCAGCCCTTCTCCCCAGTAGTGCTGCCCTTTTGTGGACAAAACCAGTACTGCAGCACCTCCTTCCTCACTAGGGCTGCCCCCTTGTGGACAAAACTGGTATCGCCGGTCCCTCCTTTCAGTAGTGCTGACATTTTGTGGACAAAACCAGTACTGCTGACCCCTTCCAGTAGTACTGCTCCCTTTGTAGACAAAACAGGTACTGCAGCCCACCCTCTAGAAGTGCTGCCCACTTGTAGACAAAACCTGTACTGCAGCCCCTCACACCAGTAGTGCAGCCCCCTCGTGCACAAAAGCAAGTACTGCAGCCCCCCCCCCGACCAGTAGTGCTGTTCACTTGTAGACAAAACCGGTACTGCAGCCCACCCCCCTCAGTCTTGCTGCCCCCTTGCGTACAAAATCGGTATGGCAGCCCCCGCCCCCCAGAAGTGCTGTCCCCTTGTGGACAAAACAGGTACTGCAGTCAATGCCCCAGAAGTGCTGCCCCCTTTTGGAAAAAATCGGCACTGCAGCCTCTCTCAACAGCAGTGGTGCCCCCTTGTAAACAAAACCGGCACTGCAGCCCCACCCCCAGTAGTGCTGCCCACTTGTAGAAAAAATGGTACTGCAGTTCTTCCCCCCACTAGTGCTGACCTCTCGTGGACAAAACCGGTACCGCCGGACCGACCCCTCCCTAATGCTGTCCCCTTGTGGTCAAAACAGGTACTGCACCTCTCCACCCCCAGTACTGCTGCCCTTTTGTGGACAAAATCGGTACTGCAGCCCACCCCCCTCCACGTACTGCTGCCCCCTTTTGGAGAAAACTGGTACTGCCGCACCCTGCACCAGTATTGCTGCGCCTTCGTTGACAAAACCGGTACTGCCGCTTCCTTTCAGTACTGCTGCCCACTTATGGATAAAATCGCTACTGCAGCTTGCTTCCCACTCAGTAGTGTTGCCCCCTTGTGGACAAAACCGAAACGGCAGTCTCTTATCCTCACTAGTGCTGCCCCCTTGAAGAAAAAATAGGTACTGCAGGCCCACCCCCAGTAGTGCTGCCCCCTTGTGGACAAAACCGGTACTGACCTCCCAACCCCAGTAGTGCTGTCCCTTCATGGACAAAACCGGTACTGCAGCCCCCCCCCTTTCAGTAGTGCTGTCCCCTTGTGGAGAAAACCAATACTGCAGCCCCCCCCACCTGTAGTGCTGTCCCCTTGTGGACAAAACTGGTACTGCACCACACCCCCAAGAAGTGCTGCCCCCTTATGGAAAAAACCGGCACTGCAGCCTCCCCACCAGTAGTGCTGCCCTCTTGTCCACAAAACTGGTACTGCACCCCCCCCCCCCCCCCCGCCCGTCAGCAGTGTTGCCCCCTTGTGGACAAAACCGATACTGACCACCCACCCCCAGTAGTGCTGTCCCTTTGTGGACCAAACTGTTACCGCCGGCCACCCCCTTCAGTAGTGCTGCCCTCTTGTGGACAAAACCAGTAGTCCAGCCCCTTTACATGTAGTGCTGTATCCTTGTGGACAAAACCGGTACTGCAGCCCCCCCCCACCAGTAGTGCTGCCCCTTTGTGGACAAAACCGGTACTGCAGCCCGCTACCCCCACCTTCAGCAGTGCTGCTTCCTTGTAGACAAAACTGGTACTGCAGCCCCCCCTCCCTAGTAGTGCTTTCACCTTGTGGACAAAACAGGTACTGCAGCCTCCACCCACCAGAAGTGCTGTCCCCTCTTGGAAAAAAAACAGCACTGCAGCTCCCCCCCCAAGTAGTGCGGCTTCATTGTGGACAAAACCGGTACCATGGGCCCGCCTCCCTCACATGTGCCCCATGTGCACTGCCTTGTCCTGTGGAGTTTACATTAATGAGCTGCATTGATTATTAGGAGCAGCAGAAAATGATACTGTGAAAATGTCCAGCAGCACATCCTGTGAGCTCCAACAAACACAAATGGGTCTCTACAGAACTGCCTGGCCTTGAATTATCTGCTTGCTGGCCAAGGACGAGCCTGGGCTGTCATGGGACAGGAATGTTGCACATCTGTCAGTGATGAGTTTGAAGTGAAACAGTCAGGAATCACCTCGATAGAAAGAGCAGTAGAAGAGTGGTAGGAAGAAGAGAATTCTTCTTGGTGAGATTGGCTCCATGGCTGCCAAACTGGAGGCTGCTGTGAAATGCATTTGTGGCAGCCACTGCAGTCATTGCAGTGTGAGCACTTGGTGTGTTATGATCCCATGTTAGAGATGTTGTGACACTTTGTGCTGGGAAATGGAGCATTGAGACTTGTCTCAAAAGAGACACAGTCTCAGGAAACAGTGGGGATTTGATAAACAGCAGAGAGTAGCAACTAATTAGGCATGTTTTAGAAGGAATGTGACTTACAGCTCTGAGTAATGAACTTGAACAGCACTTAATTGAAGAACAAGAGGCGATGCCTTTATCCCTCCTACCTAAATTTAAGATTCAGTTATTGAAAGAATTGTTATGAAGGTTGTAGTTCATGCCTTGGTCAAGGCACTGATTGAAGTACCAAGGCCTGAGCACCAGGACCTGAGCCAAAGGTGACCTCTAGATGAACCGTCCAACCAAATGTTATCTTTTTATCTGCTCATTAATAAGGCATTTTTAGCAATATGATCTATCTCTGCATTGGTGAGATATGGATTTACCTTTGTGTGTTTAGAAATCAAACAAGGTCCCATCTGGCTTTGTTTGGGGGTGTTTGGTCAAAGTCAACTCCCTTGGTTCCTCCTTGAGCCCTGGCCAGGCTTTGGGAGAAACCAAACCAGAGAATGAAACCAGCTGTTCCTGCACTAGCAGTGCTGTCAGTTTGTTTATTCATCACTGTCAGAGCTGGGCTCTCTCAGCAGGGTTGGTAGCCTCAGCTGTGGCTGGAGGCACCTGCAGGAATTCCTAGTGTCCAGGAGTGGCTCTGCAGCCCTTGGCTGTGACAGCTTCCCCCAGCTGATGTGTGCACCTGGGTGATGGCAAAGTCTGGGGGGAACTGGGGATGGATCTTTGTAAATCACTGTGGGCAATATTTGGTAGTGATGATTGGGTGCATTGCTGAGCTTCTCCTTTTGTAATTCTTTGCTAACAAATATCTGTTTTACCGAGATTCTCCTTGTGTGATTCTTTGCAGTTTTGCATTTTATAAATGACACAATTCCTTCAGTTGATGTCTGTGTCTTTGGTGCTGACCCTACCCACTGGTGAAACTGAGTCCTATCCTGCCTAAGTGTTTCCTGGGAAGACAAACAACACCACTCCAAATGTCCCCTCCTTTCTGCCTTTCCCCCCCACTTTATACACTGAACATGATGTGCCATGGTCTGGGATATCCTGGGGTCAGTTGGGGTCACCTGTCCTGGCTGTGTCCCCTCCCAAGCTCCCCTGCAGCTCCAGCCCCTGCCCAGCATGGCTGTACGAGGGGCAGGAAAGGCTTTGGCTCTGTGCAGGCTCAGCAGGAACAAAACCATCTCTGTGTGCTCAGCCCTGTGCTCAGCACCCGAGCCCAGCAGTGTCTCAGTGCCAGCGGCCGTGGCATCAGCCCCTCAAGGGCTTTCCATGGCAAGTGCCACCCCAGGTGACCCAGGTGTGCTGTGCCAGGAATGGCTGCCATGGAAACAGTGCCCAGCTGCCCTTTCTGTCTGGCTGAGCTGGCCTTTGGCCCTGCCTGGGGCTGTGCTGCTGGTCCCGCTGGGTCTGAGCAGCCAGCGCGGCACAGGGCAGGTGCCACGGCACAAGCCCCCAGCCAGGGATCCCCTCTGGCTCTGGGCAGTGACTCCAGCCCTGAGCAAGGGGCCCAGGGCAGGTTTCCATGGCAAGCAGCCATCACAATGGCTCCAGGCCTTGGCTGCCTGGCACCAAACTGAGGAAGGGTCTGTGTGGCTGCTGCCGTGGCCCCTGAGCGCATCCAGGAGCATCAGTGCCATTGTCCCTGGAACAGCCCCAGCACCGCTTTGTCCTGAGGGTGCCGGGGCAGCCGAGGACACAACAGCTCTGCATGCAAGTGGCCCTGGAGCCTGACTGCAGAAATGGGTCCTTGGGGTGCTTGCCAAGGAAACTTGGGCTAATGAGCATTGCCATGGCACCCAAACCCAGCAGTGGGGCCAGTGCAGTGTCCGTGGCCACAGTCCCTTGCAATGGCCCAGGGCAGGTTGGGATGATGATCCACCCTCCCAGCTGGCCCAGGGCAGCTCTGCAGGGGTCTTGGTGGAGCCTTGGGCTTGGCACACACTTGAGGAGGGTGTCTGTTTACAATGGGGAAACTTTGGAGCAATCAAAACTCTTTCAGACTGCTTAAAAAAAATTTTAAAAAATCCCTTCTTTGGCTGTGTGCAGGCAATTCTCCAAGCACAGCAGGTCTCAGGTGAGTGAGGAGAGACAGGATGGGGCTGGGGAATGTGAAGCAAGGTTGTCCACATTGGGTCACATTTCAAGGCACAGCTTCTCTGAGCAGGCCAGGACCCCTGAGGAGAGACCATGGATCAATATGAATCACAGAATGCTGCAATCACCTCTGCTCTAAAGAGAAATTGAATTAAATACATCCTTTAAATAAGAATGCATATTCATTAGAAGCACTTTGAAGTACTGAGGGACTCAGAGAGGCTTCTGTGTTACACACTCCAACAACTGGGAAAGGGGACAGGGACCATGAATGGGATGGGCAATGGGGACAAGGACAGGGAATAGGGACTGGGAAGGAAGACAGGGATAGGGACATGGGAACAGGAATGAGAACAGCAACCAAAATGGGAATAATGGGATGAGGACAGGGAATATGGAAATAGCAACTGGAGAGAGAATATGGGATGGGGATTAAGAAGGTTGGACAGGGAACAAAAATGGGAATATGGGAACAGGATTGGGAATATGAAAACAGGAATTCAGGAATGGGATTAGGACAGGGAATACAGGGTTGGGAATATGGGAACAGCAATCGGGCAGAGAATACGGGACAGGGAATGAGGATCTGAGCGGGAGTGGGGTGACAGAGGAATGGGCTGGGGACAAGGGGAGTGACAGTGGGGAGAAGAGGATTCTGGACAGGGGACAGCAGGAGCTGGGATGGGGTGACACGGGGACAGTGGTAGGGCAGGAGGTCCTTGATCAGAACCTCTGCCAGGGTATCCCAGTAGAGCTGGTGCCACTGAGCCTGGGCTTCCCAACACCCTGAGCAATACCCAAGTCCCTCCCAGGAACCCTCAATTCCCTCAAACCCAGTGTCCCCCACATCCCCTGAAAGATCCCCAACCATGTCTAAGTTCAACATCTTTATTTTTACCCTGATGTTGGGTGTTTGGGAAGGATAAAGAGAAATGCAAAGAAAATCCAGTCCATAGGGAGACAGGAGGATGTGCAGCCCCCAGCCAGGTGTCTTCCCAACATGGATCAGCAGCACCAGGGCTCAGGGGGGCTCTGCCCACCGGGGGTCACTGGGGATCATCCAGCGCGGATCCTGCCATGGGGATGGAGCTGCAGCAGGGCACGAAGCTCTTCCTGCACTCGGGGCACTCGCAGGGCTTCCCTCAGTGGAGACTCCGTTGATGTCTGATCAAGTTAGAGCTCTGTGAGAAGCTCTTCCCACACTCGAGACACTTGTAGGGTCTCTCCCTGGTGTGGATGAGCCGGTGCCTGATGAGATGTGAGTTGTGCTTGAAGCCCTTCCCACAGTCATAACACTCATAAGGCCTTTCATCCCTGTGACTGCGATAGTGCAGGATCAGATTTAGAGCTGGTTGTAAACCCCTTCCTGCATTTATCACACTCGTAGGGCCTTTCCCCAGTGTGGGTGAGCCAGTGCCTGACGAAGGCAGAGTTGTGCTTGAAGCCCTGCCCGCAATCAGAGCAGTGGAACGGCTTCTCATCCGTGTGAGTGCGATAGGGCGGGAGCAGAAGGGAGCTCCTCTGAAACTTCTTCCTGCATTTATCACACTCATAGGGCCTCTCCCCAGTGTGACTCCTCCAGTGAACAGTCAGGTCTGAGCTCACTCTGAATCTCTTCCCACACTCCCCACACTCGTAGGGCCGTTCCCCCGTGTGGATTCTCCAGTGACTGATCATCTGTGATCTCCTCCTGAATCCCTTTCCACATTCTGAGCACTTGTGGAGCTTCTCCCCATGGTGAAGCTGCTCACGCAGCCCCAGCTCCGAGCTCCAGCCGCCTCCCCGGCCCGGGCTGGCTCTTTCCTGCTGGGATCCCCGGGCTGTGCGTTTGCAGCCCCTCCTGCTGCGGGATCTGCGGGGCTTTTCCTCCCCGTTGCATTCCTGCGCCGTGGAGCCGCTGCAAACGGCCTCTTGCCCGAGGCTGTGCCACGGGGATTTGTCCTCCCTGCTGTCCGTGCTCAGCTCCTTGTCTGGGGGAGGAAGGACAACGACAGGATGGGATTTGCCTCCGAGCCATAGGCAAGGGCAAGGAGATCCCCCCAGGGCTGTGCTGCAGCTGGGGCCGTGCTGGGCTGGGAGATGGAGCAGGACACAGGGGGAAAGGGGCACTGACTTCCTCCTCACCTGCCTGCAGCTCCCAGGACATCGACCTCGTCCTCATGGCCTCCTACTCCTTCTCCTCCTCAGTGCCAAAGTTTAGGAAATCCTGGTTTGGGAGGGAAACAAGGGCTGAGCACGTTGGGTTTGATGGTGGCGCTGCCCAAGGGCAGCTGGAGCAGTCAGCGCCCCTTTCAGCCTCGGGGGCCCGGAGCCCGCTCAGCACCAACCTCCCGCACCCCTCCAGGCTGCCGGGGGTCCCCCGGCTCCGGGATCGCCCCTCTGCGCTCTCCCCGCTCCGGGGCTCCCGCCTTCCACCCCGGCTCTGCCGGGGATCCCCAGAGCCGACATCGCCCCCTCCCCGTTGCGACCGGGCGATCCCACATGGGACCCGCCAAGATCCCGCCTGCGCCATTTCCGGCTCGGCTTTGGGCTCCTGCAAGATACAAACATCCCTTGAAACGAAAAATAAAACCCTCCCGGAGCCCCCCATGATGGATTTGGGGCGAGCTCCCCCTCCCCGCTCACCTGCGGGTTTTTGGCAGGCGATGCTGCCGAACCGGGGGGACCTGCGGCCTCAGCGACCAGGTGGGAGAAACGCGTGGTTCCAAAATCGCTCCTCCTCTTCCTGCCGCTCCTCCTGTGTCCCTCCTTTTCCTCCCGCTGCTTCTCTTCCATTTCTTCCCACTCCTCATCTTCCTCCCGCTTCTCCTCTGCTCCCAGCGGTTTCCCAGTGCAGACAGAGCCGCTGGAACTGGGGTGCCCAAAACCTGAGCAACCCCCAGGTCCCTCCCAGGACCTCTCAAATCCCTGGAATCGAGCGTCCCCCGCATCCCCTGGAAGATCCCGCCGTGTCCCCAAGCAGGTCGTTATTTAACATCTCTATTTTTACCCTGGTTTTGGGGTTTGGGAAGGACAAAGAGAAATGCAAAGCAAATCCAGGCCACGGCGAGGGTGTGCAGCCCCCAGCCAGGTGTCTTCCCAACACGGATCAGCAGCACCAGGGCTCATGGGGGCTCTGCCCACCGGGGGTCCCTGGGGATCATCCAGCGCGGATCCTGCCATGGGGATGGAGCTGCAGCAGGGCACTGTCTTGGTTTGAAAGACAGGTGTCTGCTGAGGAGCTCTGGAGCTTCTCTTGAAATGGAAAATGTAAACTCCCTCCCTCTAAATTAATATGACTTGGAAATTAAGGAGCTCCCTGACAAAGATATGGGATTTAGAATAGCAGTTTTTAACTGGGAAAATGAAACTAAAAGTATAGTAATATAAAGACCAAAACACTGCCCAGGTCAGAATGCAGTCTGTAACCCTGTTGCTGTGGGTGTTGGTTACAGTCTGAATAATGGTACCTGTAGTTTTCTTGGAGGGCCAGATGTGGTTTTGTTGAAGCAATGATTTTGCAGAAGGGTGTAGTTTACTATTTTAACATCTAGTGGTGATGAAGATAGGCCTGGTCTTCTTCTGGGAATTTAGTGGAAAAGGTTGGTCTGATGTTTCAAATTTCAGATTTTATTTAGGTAGGAAATCCTTGGCTTTTCTCCTTGGGTGGGGCATCTCTCATAAGGTATAACTCCTTGTGGGGAGGAGTTCTGAGGGATGGGTCATGGAAGAGATAAGGAGCCCTGCTCCACCTGGTTTCAGCAGATGCTGATAGAATGTATACTTCTGCTTGCATCTTGCATTGCAACTTAAGACATGATCTACTCCTTATTCTATTACCATCTGCATCCTACCATAATTAATACCTTCTTTCAACTCTGCTATATATTTTTATCCACAGTGAAACTTTACACACAGTTCTCACTTAAACTTAAGTTTTTCTGTGGGTTTCTTTATCTTTCTGCATTACCTACTAAGTGTAACTAGGTTTTTGAGCAAAAACATTTGTACGGATTGGTTTGCCTTTTCTTGAGGTGGGACTAATCTAAACAGTCTTAAAATACCTTTTATGTGTACTACAGGGACTTTATCCCCATGCACTGTGTGCAAGGCTTCAGACTGGGCAGGACTTGCTTGAGTGATGGACTCTCAGGTGTTGACTATTTAAGTGGCTTCTGTTAAGTTCATTTCTCAATTTTTGGATGTTTCCCTTTCAAGTGCCTTTAGGGTAATTTTAAGTAGTCTGTTGTACAGTTCAACTTTCCTGGCAGCTGGTGTGTGATAAGGGATATGATCTATTTATTCAATATCCTGGTTTTGGCTGAGGTGTTTCTAAGGCTGTTCTTGAAATGGGTCCTGTTGTCTGACGATTCTCTCAGAGGTGCTGTGTCTTTATAGGACTTGCTTTTTTGGGCTTCAGACGGTGTTTTGAGTAGTAGTGTGAGGTACAGGGTAGGTTTCTAATGATCTAGTGGTGGCTTCTACAATTGTGCTCACGTAGCACTTGCCTTGGGGGGTTTGAGGCAGTGTGATGTAGTTCATTTGCTGGGCTTCTTTATACTTATATTTGGAATACTGCCCCCCATATTAGAGAGGCTTTATCAGCTTGGCTTGCTTGATTTTAGCACGTTTTACAGTTATGAATAACTTGAGAAATGCAATTTATAGTTAAATCTGCTTTTCAGTTTTGTGCATACTTCTAGGTGGCATTTTTGCCTTGATGGCTTGAGGCAGTATGAGCCTATTGAGCTAGGAACAACTCTCCCTTATGTTGTTAATTTAAATTTATTGGTGACATTTGTATTTTTGCAGCTTGATCTACTTGCTACTTGTTTTAGTGTTCTTTATTAGCGTGACTACCTGATGGACTTTTACAGAGAGTTTGTCTGAGTGGCAATGGTTTTGCACTCATCAGCAGCCTCAATTGCTTTTCCTTTATGTTGCTAGCTGGCCTTTTTTCTAGCTAACTGCACTGAGCATTGGTTACTATTCATGATTCAGTATAAATGTAGAGCTGTGGCCAGTTCTCTCTCTCAGCAGTGTCCAGGTCCAGCTGAATGGCTTTGAGTTCAGCAAGTGCACTTGATTCACCTTCTCCTTCAGTAGCTTGTGTGACTCGTCGTGTGGGGCTCCCTGGGGCCACTTTCCACTTCTGGTTCATCTCAACCATGAGACAGAAACTGTCAGTGACAAGAGCACAGCGTGTTTCTTGTGCTGGAAGTTGGTTGTATGGTGGAGCTTTTTAGCCTGGGTTACTTGTTTCTGCTCCTTTTTGTTAGTGAGACTAAAGTTTTTATCTTGTGGCCGGTTTCAACTGTTTTTAATATTTCAGGGTGATTTGTGTTTCTGATCTGGCCGTGCTGTGTGATGAGAGCAATCCATGGGCTCCATGTGGTGTGGGTGGTATGGTGGGTAGAGGAGCCTTTTCTTTAAACATCCACCCCAGCACGGGGAGTCAGGGTGCCAGGAGGAGTTGTGCTTTTGTGATAATTTCTTTTGAGGTGGCTTGAACTTTCTTGCTATAGACGGATGAGGTTTTGTTGGGTTTTTGGTTTTTTTTGTGAGTGTAGTTTGCTTCACACTTTCTGTAATATTGACTCTAGAATTCTAGTGCTCGGCCTCAAGTCTCCCCAGGCACCTTCTGCTAAAGGGTCCAGGACAAGCCATTGTTCTTGGCTGCAGAGTAAAGCACATTCCTCACCTCTGGTCCCATCCTGACTGGGCCAAGGGCACTGCATGAGCGATTTCTGCTTGGTCTGGGTGAAGGTTTGTTGCTGTTCAGGGCTACAGCTGGAATTGTTCTTCTTAACGTGAGCAGGTAGAGAGGGCTCACAATGTGGCTGCTCTCAGGAATGCATTCTCTAAAAACCTATGTCCCCTAGGAAAGCTTGTGTTTCCTTCTTGCTGGTTGGTGGAGACACTGTGATGATCTCATGGATCATTCCAGTGGGGATCTGGCTCTATCCATCTTGCCACTCTACTCCCAGGAACTGGATCTCTCAGGCAGCTCCCTGGACTTTGCTCTTCTCGATGGCAAAACCTCCCTCCAGCAGAATCTGGATGATCCTCTCTCCTTTCTCAAATACTTTTATTGCCATGTTCCTCCACACAATGATGTTATTGATGTATTGCAGATGTTTTGGAGCTTTACCCTTTTCCAGTGCAGCCTGGATCAGCCCGTGGCAGATGGTGGGGCTGTGTTTCCACCCCTGCGACAGTCAGTTCCAGGTGTGCTGCACATCCCCCCAGGTGAAAGCAAACTGAGGCCTGCACTCTTCTGCCAAAGAAATGGAGAAAAATGCATTGGCAATGTCAATGGTGCCACTTTTCTGCCTTGGGCTCCAGCTCCTCCTGGAGATCCAGCGTGTCTGGCACGGCAGCGCTCAGCACTGGAGAATCAACGACTGGGAGAGAGAGGGGGTCTACTGACTGCTGATCAGAATCCAAATTTACTATCAGCTACATGTGCTTATATACCATTTTTAGGAAAGCTGGTAATTTTCTGCCACATTAGTTGGGTTAAACATCACACAAACAAGCTTACACATTTTGCAACATTTCTATTTGATTCATTCTTCTTTCCTGTCACCAGTCTTGATCCAATCTTCATGGAGCCTTCAAAGTTCTGTTTGGTCTTGCCAAGGCATCTTGGTTACAAAGCTGCTTATGCTGATTAAACCCACAGTACTCACTCTTAGCTCCCACAGTGGAGTCACTTCATTCAAGGCACAATAGCCTACAGTGAATTTCTATTGTCTGTCATACTTGCCCACAGGCAAACTGGGGCTGTTGAAGGGTGAGTGGGTTTTACTGAGCACCCTTTGGCTTTTGAACCAAAATGTTATGGGTGGGGATAATGGCATCTTGATTCATCTTATACTGCTGGCTGTGTGCTGTTGAGGTGTGTCACGATCCGCCCAACCCGAGCGGGAGTCGTGACTTGTTCTTTTAGGGATCTCAGAGCACAAAAGACACAGCAGGGGACAAAACCAGTTTGTTTTTTCAGAAATGCACTTTATTTAGTGCCAATCAAAGTGAGATAGTGGGACAGAGAGAGAGAGAGAGAGAGAGAGAGAGAGAAAGGGGGGTTGGGATTATAGCTACCAAGGCGAGCAGACGAATCCTCGTGGAGCCAGCCAGTAGGTGTCCGTTGCCGTCTGGGGAGATCTCAGGGGGTCTCCTCTGAGAAAGTCACTTTTATAGTCCTTTCCCAAAGTAAGTGGCTTCTGGCCAAAAGGTGGGAAGATTTATGGACTATTGTATGTGGAGCTTGTTACTCTGAGGAACAGGTGGAAACACGACATTTCAAGGCACACCAAACCATCTTTGTTGTTATGAGCACACGCAGGGCAGCCCATACCGGACCAGTCCATTGTTCTTCCATCTGTGGGAGCATTGTTGAGTCAGCGCCCTGTGACTAGTTGTCATGAGAAACCAGTCCTGGTAGGCATCACCTGTGGAACAGTCACTTGGCGTTCCTCCCATCCCTGGCCAGCGCAGGCCTCAGGCGAGGGTCGCTGGGCAGAAACAGACGAGAGGCTCAGATGGACTCTCACATCAGGGAATATGGAAATAGCAACTGGAGAGAGAATATGGGATGGAGATATAGAAAATGGGACAGGGAACAGAAAGGGCCGATGGAGAGATTTTGTGTCAGAGGGGCTCCCAGTGCCCGTCCCTCGAGAGGCCTGGGTTGAGGAGCAGCAAGTGGAGCCGTGCAGCCCAGGGCCGCTCCGTGCCTCGTCTGCCTCCCTGCAGGGCCAAGCCCCCATGGGACATGCGGCTTCTCCTGCCCAGGCCCTCCATGGGCAGCCGTGTGCCCCCAGGAAACGTCCCTCCCGCTCCAGGCGGGCGCTGTTCTGCTGTCCCTGCCTGAAGCCACAGCCCAAGGAGTAGCACAGACATGGCAGTGACAGCAGCCATTGCTCCAGAGCTGCCCTCCCTGCAGGGCTGCAGCACCCATGGCTCTCTGAACAACGGCACCGGCACCAACGGGAACAGGAACAGTGTCACAGTGATGTGTCCAAGGCAGGAATGTGACACACACACACCAAAGGCATTGCAGCAGCAGCCAACGTTACTGAGGCCTTGGCTCCTTCTCTAGCTTAGAAGGCACATGCGGGTCATTGTCACTGCTCGAGCTCGTTGCCACCCGGCCAAGCAGCCAAGAGCAGCTGAACCCCCAAGGGCCTGGGCCTGCTCTCCAACCGGCCCCACCGGCCCAGTTACACCATCAACGGAATTACACAATCCATCACATTCAGTTATAAAGGTGAAATCTTGTATAACTGTGAGGCCTCCAGGCCAGCTGTAGGCCACCAGAGAACAGAAGCGGGCAGAAGATGAAGATGGCAAAAAGATGATGAAGATGACAACAACAAAGAGGAACATGAAGATCACAGAGGCAATGAGGAGGATAAAGACATTGAAGAAAAGGAAGATGACAAGGACAGTAATGAAGACAGAGATGAAGGAGGTGAGGATAATAACAAAGAGAAAAGGAAGAAGACTATTTTAAAGATAAATTGAAGAGCAACAGTAGGATAGGAATAAGATATTAGCGATACGTAGAGGAATAGGACTGGGAATAGGACGAGGAATTTAGGAATACGCAAAAGAGGAATAGGAAGAGTTATTTAGGAATACATAGAAGTAGAGGAATTAGAATGTAAAAGCCTAGAGAAGAGGAATAGTAATATGAATAGTAAATTCAGAATCCATAGAAGAGTGATAGGAACAAGGGTTTGAAAACCCATAGGATAAGAAGAGGAATGCTAAGTAGAATGGTAAGATATGTAGATGAGGTACCAGGGAGGCAAAATTATGAGAATAAGCAGAGTTTGAAGTATGATTTAGAACTCTATGAATGTTGTTAAAATCTAGTAAATAAGTAAAAGTCAAAAGTTACTTCTGCATTCCAATAAAATTGTGTTGCACAAGAGCAAAGTGTCCAGATTTCCTTTTTCCTCTTTCCAAGCCATTGAGGATTTTCCCCTTCAGTCCCAGTGCCCTGGGAGCAGCGGCTGCTAAGCCCCAGTGCCTGAGGAAGAGTGCCCAGCTAGAACATGGAAAGTTTAGAGCCAGCTGAGATTGGGCTCTGCTCCCACCGAATGAGGGCGGGCACGAGAGGAAACAGCCTCCAGCTGGGCCCCAGTCGAGGGTCGTGTTGGATATTGGGAACAATTCATGCCTGGAAAGCCATTTCCAGCCTAGGGCAGTTGTAGAGTCCTCATTGCTGGAGGGATTTCAAATCCACATGGATTTGGGGGGACCTGGATCAGGGGTGGTGGCCCTGGCAGGACCGGGAGTCGTAGGGATGGATGTGCAAGGTCTCTGCCAGCCAAAATGATTCTGAGGCTCCACCAGCCCCCACCTGCAGAGCTGCATCCAGCACCAGAATCAAGGTCAGGATGTGGAGCTGCTGGAGTAATCCCAGAGGGGGTCATGGAGATGCTTTGATACACTTTGTTTCCCTTAGGTCTACTATTTCTCAAGAAGATATTATATATATTATTGAAATTAATAAGAAGCACCTGCTGTTGTTTCAGATTATGAAACACCTTTAGATAATAAAAAAATGATCAGTGATAATCTGAGGGATTATATGACACGGTATTTAATTCATGGTACTTGAGGACAAGCCACCAAGTAATTATTATTTGTGTTGTGAGCAGTCCATGTAGGATAGGTTGTTCCCCACAACTTGAGTGTGAAGAGCATTGGAGGATGAGATGAGAAGCTGCAAGGACACAGCTGCTTCAGCATGGTGATCAGCACGGCTGCAGAGGAATCTCAGCTCCAGCTCCTGGAGCAGCTTGTGCCTGGCCAATTCCACTGACCCTGGTGTCTCCACATTGCTTCCCTCATATGTTCTCACATCCTCTTCCCTGGCTAGGAAAAACTCTGTGTGCGTTTTTTGTTTTTTTGGTTTTTTTGTTTAATTTTTTTCTAAATACATTATAATCGAGGAGTTCCCACCCCTCTCCATGGCCCAGCCTTGGTCAGCAGCGTGTCCATCATCAGAGCCATCAGGAATTGGCTCTGCCAGACATGCTGGAAGCTCACAGCAGCTTCTCACAGCAGCCACCTCTGTGGGGCCGTCACTGTCAAGAGCCAGGCCCTGCAAAACCAAAACTGTCCCCAAGGCCGGGCCTGCTCCGGGCCCGTTCCCGGCTGCCCTGCTGCTCTTGGGGTGCCGGGGTGGCCCTTGGTGACTTGGGCACTCTGTGTCGGGCCCTTGATGACACAGGACATGGTGGTGGCCAGAGAGCCTTGGGACCCCAGAGAGTCCCGCCCTGGGTGAGGGTTTCTAGGGGCACTGCAGGGCCCGGGGTGCCCAGTGCCAGGAGAGCCGCTCCGGCAGGAGGAAGCAACTCCCGGGATATGTCTGTGCAGATGCCCAAGGTGACAGACGAGCACAAAGCCACCAAAGGCAGCCCCAGCCCTGGCACGGCCCTGGGGCCAATTGCTCGTGCCTGGCCAGCGCAGCTGCACACCCAGGGCTCTGCAGCCTGGGGCTGGGGCTGGCGTGTGCCAGCGTGGCCAAAGCCTCTCAGGGCTCTGGGCACAGCAGGGGCCACAAGGCGATGAATCCGGGGCTGCTCCCAGACAGTTTCTGGCTGCTCCACTGCTCCTGGGGTGCCGGGGGTGGCCCTTGGTGTCACGGGCGCTTCGTGTCATGGCTCTTTGTGATGTGGGACCTGGTGGTGGCCAGAGACCCTTGTGACATCAGGGAGCCCCACCCTGGCCTTGGGGTATTTAAGGGGCGCAGAGGCCTGGAGTGCTCAGTCCCAGGAGCGCCGCTCTGTGAGGAGGAAGCAGCTCCCAGGACCTGTTGGCGAACGACTCCGATAGCGACGGAGAGAGACAGCGCTAACAACAAAGGCAACTCCAACTCCAGGTCTGCCAGTCCCTTGTCCAGCTGACTGGAAGCCCCCAGCGGGCAGTGGTCAGGGGCCGTGTCAGGTCAGCCCTGCCATTCTCACAGACTGAGGAGGAGGAGAGGCCCTTTGCTGACATGGATCGTGAGCTTAGCTGCTGGGAAGTCCATGATGAGGAGGAGCTTTTCCCATTGGAAGGCCATAGCAAAGAGGAGCTTTCTCAATGGGAAGATGTGATTGTGACAGAGGCGTGCAAACAGCACGTTCAGACAGTCCAAAAAATTTGCCGGTGGGAAGCCAGGAGGAGCCAAGAGCTGTACAAATTTGAGGTGTGTCTGCGCATTCAGGAGATCTGCCAGTGCCCTGATGAGACCCATGAAGAGCTGCACAAACGCAAGGAAAGTGTCAGAGTCCAGGAGCTGTATGAGTGGGAAGAAGATGGAGAGATACACCAAGAGGTGAACGAGTGGGAAGACAGTGACAGCCAAGAGTTGGCCCGATGGGACAGCAATGACAGTGATGTCATGAAGGAGGACAACGAAGTCGAGAGTGACAATGACATCTGGAGTGAGCCCTCAAGCCCAGAGGAGGATGAGTGGGATGAGGTGAGCGTCCTGGAGCTGCCACCAGAAGAAAACAAAGCAGAGAACCGATGGAGAGATTCTGTGGCAGAGGGGCTCCCAGTGCCCGTCCCTCGAGAGGCCTGGGGTGAGGAGCAGCAAGCGGAGCCGTGCAGCCCAGGGCCGCTCCGTGCCTCGTCTGCCTCCCTGCAGGGCCAAGCCCCCGTGGGACACGCGGCTTCTCCCCGCCCAGGCCCTCCATGGGCAGCCGTGTGCCCCAGGAAACGTCCCTCCCGCTCCAGGCGGGTGCTGCGGGCGCTGCGGGGGCTGTTCTCGCTGTCCCTGCCTGAGGCCACGGGCCCGAGACTGAGGGAGATGAGGAGCAGCTCCGTGCAGCAGGAGGCTCAGCCCTGGTGGCCCTGTGGCTCTGCCCTCCTGTGCAGGCACACCCAGCAGCTTGCATGGAGTCTCTGGCT